>NC_092265.1:535000-717500 GCF_036320965.1 Panulirus ornatus
ACAACTCTTTAGCATGTGACCCATGAGCACGACGGTTCGACCCTTCTTAATGTGACATGAATACGATGGTTCGACTCCTGAATATGATGGCCCAGCCTTTGACTTAATCCTTACACGCAACATTTGAGACAAAGTTCAGAAAACATATTTTCTGTACATTATTTACTCCATTTGTATATGATGAGATGATTACTAACGGAATTCTTATGTAATAACTTCTGCAAAATCAAGCTCAGTAGTGATCATGAAGGCTTGTGGTGGTGAAGCCCTCGTCAGCCCCAGCTCCTCAACCATTGTCAGTGTGTGACGTCACACGTGACTTGTGACGTCATCTTCCTCACTGGTAGGTTCTTAGTGATGTTCATATGACAGTCATATGACTCCTTGGATATCATGAACAAGCAAGCATGGCTTTACAATCATCTCTGGCAGATGTGCATGGTAGTTATGGTGGTGGCCAGGACAGCAGCCAGGGGAGGAGGGAACCCACCCACCTGCTCCCTCCAGCTACCTCACACCCACCACCCACCGCCCAGCTACCTCACACCCACCACCCACCGCCCAGCTACCTCACACCCACCACCCACCGCCTAATTAACGTTAATAACGCCTTTGTTTCCACTGTGGCCATAATAACTGCTTCCTCCCACCGTCACTACCCACCGAGACTTAGTGGGGCGGTGGCGAGCGTCATCATGATGCGTAGCCTCGCTGGTGGCTCCTCTCCCTCCCTCCACCTGGAGTAGTTATGTGTCGGACATCAGTACCGTTACTGGGTGGGTGATGTGACCCACCAACCACAGCCAGGCACGTGACCGATTCCACCTAACTATAAAGATCAAACACGCTGAATAAAGAAAAACAATCAATGAAGAGGATAAGCAGGAAATACGATTAAAGAAGCGTAAATGAGGAAAGTACAAAATATCGTTATAATTCACTTTCATTACAACAGTGAATTATTCAAGTTATCTACCGTCAAGGTCGCCCTTAAACCTCGACTGGATAATTCTGTTTACTGTTCACTTCACCCTCCTGGTAACAGAGGCTATCATCACTACATCCTAACTAAAACCTCATCATCACTGTTAAGGCTATCTTCACTACACTTCAGCAACCTCCACACCACTAACCTTTTACCATAACATTAGGAGTGATGCTAGGAATTTATATCCCCCCTCCCCAGACACACACACACACACACACACACACACACACACACACACACACACACACACAAAAGGACCATCCTAATCACGAATCCTTGGTGCAGCAGTCAGCCCACAGTCAATCGTAGCTGTGTATCTATCCTCCCTCGAGGCTGGTCGATAAATGGGTACTTAACCTTGGCTGGCGATTAAGAATGTGTGTGTGTGTGTGTGTGTGTGTGTGTGTGTGCGCGCGCGCGCGCTCTAGACTCATAGACTCATGGTACATATACAAGGTTAAGGGACGAGGCAACACTAATGCAAAGCTCTCTCCTCGTGACACACAGCAGCAATGACGCAGAACATAATTATCAATATATATACATATATAATCCTGTGTTTTGGTGTGTTTTGGTGTTTTGGTCGAGGTGGTGTGCAAAGTGAGAGGGTTAGGGAAAATGATTTGGTAAACAGAGAAGAGGTAGTAAAAGCTTTGCGGAAGATGAAAGCCGGCAAGGCAGCGGGTTTGGATGGTATTGCAGTGGAATTTATTAAAAAAAGGGGTGACCGTATTCTTGACTGGTTGTTAAGGTTATTTAATGTATGTATGACTCATAGTGAGGTGCCTGAGGATTGGCGGAATGCTTGCATAGTGCCATTGTACAAAGGCAAAGGGGATGAAAGTGAGTGCTCAAATTACAGAGGTATAAGTTCGTTGAGTATTCCTGGTAAATTATATGGGAGGGTATTGATTAGGAGGGTGAAGACATGTACAGAGCAACAGATTGGGGAAGAGCAGTGTGGTTTCAGAAGTAGTAAAGGATGTGTGGATCAGATGTTTGCTTTGAAGAATGTATGTGAGAAATACTTAGAAAAGCAAATGGATTTGTATGTAGCATTTATGGATCTAGAGAAGGCATATGATAGAGTTGATAGAGATGCTCTGTGGAAGGTATTAAGAATATATGGTGTGGGAGGCAAGTTGTTAGAAGCAATGAAAAGTTTTTATCGAGGATGTAAGGCATGTGTACGTGTAGGAAGAGAGGAAAGTGATTGCTTCTCAGTGAGTGTAGGTTTGCGGCAGGGGTGTGTGATGTCTCCTTGGTTGTTTAATTTGTTTATGGATGGGGTTGTTAGGGAGGTGAATGCAAGAGTTTTGGAAAGAGGGACAAGCATGCAGTCTGTTGTGGATGAGAGAGCTTGGGAAGTGAGTCAGTTGTTGTTCCCTGATGATACAGCGCTGGTGGCTGATTCGTGTGAGAAACTGCAGAAGCTGGTGACTGAGTTTGGTAAAGTGTGTGAAAGAAGAAAGCTGAGAGTAAATGTGAATAAGAGTAAGGTTATTAAGTACAGTAGGGTTGAGAGTCAAGTTAATTGGGAGGTAAGTTTGATGGAGAAAAACTGGAGGAAGTGAAGTGTTTTAGATATCTGGGAGTGGATTTGGCAGTGGATGGAACCATGGAAGTGGAAGTGAATCATAGGGTGGGGGAGGGGGCGAAAATTGTGGGAGCATTGAAGAATGTGTGGAAGTCGAGAACATTATCTCGGAAAGCAAAAATGGGCATGTTTGAAGGAATAGTGGTTCCAACATATGGTTGCGAGGCGTGGGCTCTGGATAGAGTTGTGCGGAGGAGGGTGGATGTGCTGGAAATGAGATGTTTGAGGACAATATGTGATGTGAGATGGTTTGATCGAGTAAGTAATGATAGGGTAAGAGAGATGTGTGGTAATAAAAAGAGAGTGGTTGAGAGAACAGAGGAGGGTGTTTTGAAATGGTTTGGTCACATGGAGAGAATGAGTGAGGAAAGCTTGACAAAGAGGATTTATGTGTCGGAGGTGGAGGGAACGAGGAGAAGTGGGAGACCAAATATGAGGTGGAAAGATAGAGTGAAAAAGATTTTGAGTGATCGGGGCCTGAACATGTAGGAGGGTGAAAGGCGGGCAAGGAATAGAGTGAATTGGATCGATGTGGTATACCGGGCTTGACGTGCTGTCAGTGGATTGAATCAGGGCATGTGAAGTGTCTGGGGTAAACCATGGAAAGTTGTTTGGGGCCTGGATGTGGAAAGGGAGCTGTGGTTTCGGGCATTATTGCATGACAGCTAGAGACTGAGTGTGAACGAATGGGGCCTTTGTTGTCTTTTCCTAGCGCTACCTCGCACACATGAGGGGGGAGGGGGATGGTATTACATGTGTGGCGAGGTGGCGATGGGAATGAATAAAGGCAGACAGTGTGAATTGTGTGCATGGGTATATATGTATGAGTCTGTGTGTGTATATAAATGTGTACATTGAGATGAATAGGTATATATATTTGCGTGTGTGGACGTGTATGTATATACATGTGTATGCGGGTGGGTTGGGCCATTTCTTTCGTCTGTTTCCTTGCGCTACATCGCAAACGCGGGAGACAGCGACAAAGCAAAATAATAAATAAATAAATATATATACATATATATATATATATATATATATATATATATATATATATATATATATATATATATATATATATATATATATGTGTGTGTGTGTGTGTGTGTGTGTGTGTGTTATAAAGTACATCATCAAAAGTACAAATATGTTCAGTCTGGAAGCGTCACTCTGTAGCTTCAAGATGAAGAAACAACCTGGCGTGAAGGGCCGAAACCCTGCCTTGATGTGCGATGCGCTACTGTAGGTGAGGGGATTATGCCTCCTGCACCGCACCACGCAACCAATACTCTCCTGAACCAGAATGTTATGTACAGTTGAGCCAGGGTGTCGAACAGGTGTGCTGGTGTTGGCGAGGTACTGATAACGAACACTTCGCCTCAGACCAGATGTTTTGCACACGTGTTACTCCACAGATGTTCGCCACGTGCCGCACGTGCATGTGTTCGGTATGGAGAGAATTGAGGGAAGGGTAATATATATATATATATATATATATATATATATATATATATATATATATATATATATATATATATAAGGCATGTGTACTTGTAGGAAGAGAGGAAAGTGATTGGTTCTCAGTGAATGTAGGTTTGCGGCAGGGGTGTGTGATGTCTCCATGGTTGTTTAATTTGTTTATGGATGGGGTTGTTAGGGAGGTGAATGCAAGAGTTTTGGAAAGAGGGGCAAGTATGAAGTCTGTTGGGGATGAGAGAGCTTGGGAAGTGAGTCAGTTGTTGTTCGCTGATGATACAGCGCTGGTGGCTGATTCATGTGAGAAACTGCAGAAGCTGGTGACTGAGTTTGGTAAAGTGTGTGAAAGAAGAAAGTTAAGAATAAATGTGGATAAGAGCAAGGTTATTAGGTACAGTAGGGTTGAGGGTCAAGTCAATTGGGAGGTAAGTTTGAATGGAGAAAAACTGGAGGAAGTGAAGTGTTTTAGATATCTGGGAGTGGATCTGGCAGCGGATGGAACCATGGAAGCGGAAGTGGATCATAGGGTGGGGGAGAGGGCGAAAATCCTGGGAGCCTTGAAGAATGTGTGGAAGTCGAGAACATTATCTCGGAAAGCAAAAATGGGTATGTTTGAAGGAATAGTGGTTCCAACAATGTTGTATGGTTGCGAGGCGTGGGCTATGGATAGAGTTGTGCGCAGGAGGATGGATGTGCTGGAAATGAGATGTTTGAGGACAATGTGTGGTGTGAGGTGGTTTGATCGAGTAAGTAACGTAAGGGTAAGAGAGATGTGTGGAAATAAAAAGAGCGTGGTTGAGAGAGCAGAAGAGGGTGTTTTGAAATGGTTTGGGCACATGGAGAGAATGAGTGAGGAAAGATTGACCAAGAGGATATATGTGTCAGAGGTGGAGGGAACGAGGAGAAGTGGGAGACCAAATTGGAGGTGGAAAGATGGAGTGAAAAAGATTTTGTGTGATCGGGGCCTGAACATGCAGGAGGATGAAAGGCGGGCAAGGAATAGAGTGAATTGGATCGATGTGGTAACCGGCTTGACGTGCTGTCCAGTGATTGAACAGGCATGGTGAAGTGTCTGGGTAAACCATGGAAAGTTGTTTGGGGCCTGGATGTGGAAAGGGAGCTGTGGTTCGTCGGGCATGATTGCAGACAGCTAGAGACTGAGTGTGAACGAATGGGGCCTTTGTTGTCTTTTCCTAGCGCTACCTCGCACACATGAGGGGGGAAGGGGGATTGGTATTATACCTGTGTGGCGAGGTGGCGATGGGAATGAAATAAAGGCAGACAGTGTGAATTGTGTGCATGGGTATATATGTATGAGTCGTGTGTGTTATATAAATGTGTACATTGAATGAATAAGGTATATATATTAGCGTGTGTGGACGTGTATGTATATACATGTGTATGCGGGTGGGTTGGGCCATTTCTTTCTTTCGTCTGTTTCCTTGCGCTACATCGCAAACGCGGGAGACAGCGACAAAGCAAAATATAAATAAATATATATAATATATATATATATATATATATATAATATATATATATATATATATATAATATATATATATATATATTATATATATATTATATATATATATATATGTGTGTGTGTGTGTGTGTGTGTGTGTGTGTGTTATAAAGTACATCATCAAAAGTACAAATTTGTTCCGATCCTGGAAGTCGTCACTCGTAGCTTCAAGATGAAGAAACAACCTGGCGTGAAGGGCCGAAACCCTGCCTTGATGTGCGATGCGCTACTGTAGGTGAGGGGATTATGCCTCCTGCACCGCACCACGCAACCAATACTCTCCTGAACCAGAATGTTATGTACAAGTTGAGCCAGGGTGTCGAACAGGTGTGCTGGTGTTGGCGAGGTACTGATAACGAACACTTCGCCTCAGACCAGATGTTTTGCACACGTGTTACTCCACAGATGTTCGCCACGTGCCGCACGTGCATGTGTTCGGTATGGAGAGAATTGAGGGAAGGGTAATATATATATATATATATATATATAATATATATATAATATATATATATATATAAGGCATGTGTACTTGTAGGAAGAGAGGAAAGTGATTGGTTCTCAGTGAATGTAGGTTTGCGGCAGGGGTGTGTGATGTCTCCATGGTTGTTTAATTTGTTTATGGATGGGGTTGTTAGGGAGGTGAATGCAAGAGTTTTGAAAGAGGGGCAATATAAGTCTGTTGGGGATGAGAGAGCTTGGGAAGTGAGTCAGTTGTTGTTTTCGCTGATGATACAGCGCTGGTGGCTGATTCGTGTGAGAAACTGCAGAAGCTGGTGACTGAGTTTGGTAAAGTGTGTGAAAGAAGAAAGCTGAGAGTAAATGTGAATAAGAGTAAGGTTATTAAGTACAGTAGGGTTGAGAGTCAAGTTAATTGGGAGGTAAGTTTGATGGAGAAAAACTGGAGGAAGTGAAGTGTTTTAGATATCTGGGAGTGGATTTGGCAGTGGATGGAACCATGGAAGTGGAAGTGGAATCATAGGGTGGGGGAGGGGGCGAAAATTGTGGGAGCATTGAAGAATGTGTGGAAGTCGAGAACATTATCTCGGAAAGCAAAAATGGGCATGTTTGAAGGAATAGTGGTTCCAACATATGGTTGCGAGGCGTGGGCTCTGGATAGAGTTGTGCGGAGGAGGGTGGATGTGCTGGAAATGAGATGTTTGAGGACAATATGTGATGTGAGATGGTTTGATCGAGTAAGTAATGATAGGGTAAGAGAGATGTGTGGTAATAAAAAGAGAGTGGTTGAGAGAACAGAGGAGGGTGTTTTGAAATGGTTTGGTCACATGGAGAGAATGAGTGAGGAAAGCTTGACAAAGAGGATTTATGTGTCGGAGGTGGAGGGAACGAGGAGAAGTGGGAGACCAAATATGAGGTGGAAAGATAGAGTGAAAAAGATTTTGAGTGATCGGGGCCTGAACATGTAGGAGGGTGAAAGGCGGGCAAGGAATAGAGTGAATTGGATCGATGTGGTATACCGGGCTTGACGTGCTGTCAGTGGATTGAATCAGGGCATGTGAAGTGTCTGGGGTAAACCATGGAAAGTTGTTTGGGGCCTGGATGTGGAAAGGGAGCTGTGGTTTCGGGCATTATTGCATGACAGCTAGAGACTGAGTGTGAACGAATGGGGCCTTTGTTGTCTTTTCCTAGCGCTACCTCGCACACATGAGGGGGGAGGGGGATGGTATTACATGTGTGGCGAGGTGGCGATGGGAATGAATAAAGGCAGACAGTGTGAATTGTGTGCATGGGTATATATGTATGAGTCTGTGTGTGTATATAAATGTGTACATTGAGATGAATAGGTATATATATTTGCGTGTGTGGACGTGTATGTATATACATGTGTATGCGGGTGGGTTGGGCCATTTCTTTCGTCTGTTTCCTTGCGCTACATCGCAAACGCGGGAGACAGCGACAAAGCAAAATAATAAATAAATAAATATATATACATATATATATATATATATATATATATATATATATATATATATATATATATATATATATATATATATATATGTGTGTGTGTGTGTGTGTGTGTGTGTGTGTTATAAAGTACATCATCAAAAGTACAAATATGTTCAGTCTGGAAGCGTCACTCTGTAGCTTCAAGATGAAGAAACAACCTGGCGTGAAGGGCCGAAACCCTGCCTTGATGTGCGATGCGCTACTGTAGGTGAGGGGATTATGCCTCCTGCACCGCACCACGCAACCAATACTCTCCTGAACCAGAATGTTATGTACAGTTGAGCCAGGGTGTCGAACAGGTGTGCTGGTGTTGGCGAGGTACTGATAACGAACACTTCGCCTCAGACCAGATGTTTTGCACACGTGTTACTCCACAGATGTTCGCCACGTGCCGCACGTGCATGTGTTCGGTATGGAGAGAATTGAGGGAAGGGTAATATATATATATATATATATATATATATATATATATATATATATATATATATATATATATATATATATATAAGGCATGTGTACTTGTAGGAAGAGAGGAAAGTGATTGGTTCTCAGTGAATGTAGGTTTGCGGCAGGGGTGTGTGATGTCTCCATGGTTGTTTAATTTGTTTATGGATGGGGTTGTTAGGGAGGTGAATGCAAGAGTTTTGGAAAGAGGGGCAAGTATGAAGTCTGTTGGGGATGAGAGAGCTTGGGAAGTGAGTCAGTTGTTGTTCGCTGATGATACAGCGCTGGTGGCTGATTCATGTGAGAAACTGCAGAAGCTGGTGACTGAGTTTGGTAAAGTGTGTGAAAGAAGAAAGTTAAGAATAAATGTGGATAAGAGCAAGGTTATTAGGTACAGTAGGGTTGAGGGTCAAGTCAATTGGGAGGTAAGTTTGAATGGAGAAAAACTGGAGGAAGTGAAGTGTTTTAGATATCTGGGAGTGGATCTGGCAGCGGATGGAACCATGGAAGCGGAAGTGGATCATAGGGTGGGGGAGAGGGCGAAAATCCTGGGAGCCTTGAAGAATGTGTGGAAGTCGAGAACATTATCTCGGAAAGCAAAAATGGGTATGTTTGAAGGAATAGTGGTTCCAACAATGTTGTATGGTTGCGAGGCGTGGGCTATGGATAGAGTTGTGCGCAGGAGGATGGATGTGCTGGAAATGAGATGTTTGAGGACAATGTGTGGTGTGAGGTGGTTTGATCGAGTAAGTAACGTAAGGGTAAGAGAGATGTGTGGAAATAAAAAGAGCGTGGTTGAGAGAGCAGAAGAGGGTGTTTTGAAATGGTTTGGGCACATGGAGAGAATGAGTGAGGAAAGATTGACCAAGAGGATATATGTGTCAGAGGTGGAGGGAACGAGGAGAAGTGGGAGACCAAATTGGAGGTGGAAAGATGGAGTGAAAAAGATTTTGTGTGATCGGGGCCTGAACATGCAGGAGGATGAAAGGCGGGCAAGGAATAGAGTGCATTGGATCGATGTGGTATACCGGGGTTGACGTGCTGTCAGTGGATTGAATCAGGGCATGTGAAGCGACTGGGGTAAACCATGGAAAGCTGTGTAGGTATGTATATTTGCGTGTGTGGACGTATGTATATACATGTGTATGGGGGTGGGTTGGGCCATTTCTTTCGTCTGTTTCCTTGCGCTACCTCGCAAACGCGGGAAACAACGACAAAGCAAAATATATATATATATATATATATATATATATATATATATATATATATATATATATATATATATAGTAATAATGATGATGATGATGATAATGATGATAATAATAATAATAATGATAATGATAATGATAATAGTAATAATAATAAGATATCAGATGTATAATTTTTCATACTTCATTGCCGTCTCCCGGGTTAGCAAGGTATCGCCGGGCGCAGTCGAAGAAAAGCCGCGTCCCCTCACATCCATTCTGTAGCTGACATGTGTAATGCACCGTAACCACACCTCTCTACCCATAACCAGGCCCCATAGATCTAGCCATGGTTTACCCCAGACGCTTCACATGCCCTGGTTCAGTCCATTAACGGCACGTCGACCCCTGTATACCACATAGTTCCAGTTCACTTAATTCCGTGCACATCTTTCACCCTCCTGCATGTTCAGGCCCCAATCACTCAAAATCTTTTTCATCTATCTTTCCATATCTAATTTGGTCTCCCGTTTCTCTCTGTTCCCTTCACTTCTGACACATATGTCCTCTTTGTTAACCTTTTCTCACTCATCCTATCCACATGTCCTAACCATTTGAGCTCACCCTCTGCTCTCTCAACCACACTCATTTTCTTGCCACACATCTCTGTTACCCTTTCATTACTTACTCGATCAAACCACCTCACACCGCACATTGTCCTCAATCATTTCACCCACCCTCCTCCGCACAACTCTATCTATAGCCTATGCCTCGCAATCATATAACATTGTTGGGACTACTGTAACATCAAACATACCCATTTTTGCCCTCCCAGATAACGATCTTTCCTTTCACATTTTTCAGCGTTCCCGGAACCTTCACCCCCTCCCCCACAATATGACTCTCTCTCTCTCTCTCTCTCTCTCTCTCTCTCTCTCTCTCTCTCTCTCTCTCTCTCTCTCTCCATATATATATATATATATATATATATATATATATATATATATATATATATATATATATATATATATATATTTTTTTTTTTTTTTTTTTGCTTTGTCGCTGTCTCCCGCGTTTGCGAGGTAGCGCAAGGAAACAGACGAAAGAAATGGCCCAACCCACCCCCATACACATGTATATACATACGTCCACACACGCAAATATACATACCTACACAGCTTTCCATGGTTTACCCCAGACGCTTCACATGCCCTGATTCAATCCACTGACAGCACGTCAACCCCGGTATACCACATCGCTCCAATTCACTCTATTCCTTGCCCTCCTTTCACCCTCCTGCATGTTCAGGCCCCGATCACACAAAATCTTTTCACTCCATCTTTCCACCTCCAATTTGGTCTCCCTCTTCTCCTCGTTCCCTCCACCTCCGACACATATATCCTCTTGGTCAATCTTTCCTCACTCATTCTCTCCATGTGCCCAAACCATTTCAAAACACCCTCTTCTGCTCTCTCAACCACGCTCTTTTTATTTCCACACATCTCTCTTACCCTTACGTTACTTACTCGATCAAACCACCTCACACCACACATTGTCCTCAAACATCTCATTTCCAGCACATCCATCCTCCTGCGCACAACTTTATCCATAGCCCACGCCTCGCAACCATACAACATTGTTGGAACCACTATTCCTTCAAACATACCCATTTTTGCTTTCCGAGACAATGTTCTCGACTTCCACACATTCTTCAAGGCTCCCAGAATTTTCGCCCCCTCCCCCACCCTATGATCCACTTCCGCTTCCATGGTTCCATCCGCTGCCAGATCCACTCCCAGATATCTAAAACACTTCACTTCCTCCAGTTTTTCTCCATTCAAACTTACCTCCCAATTGACTTGACCTTCAACCCTACTGTACCTAATAACCTTGCTCTTATTCACATTTACTCTTAACTTTCTTCTTTCACACACTTTACCAAAAATATATATATATATATATATATATATATATATATATATATATATATATATATATATATATATATATATATATATATATATATATTTTTATTATACTTTGTCGCTGTCTCCCGCGTTTGCGAGGTAGCGCAAGGAAACAGACGAAAGAAATGGCCCAACCCCCCCCATACACATGTATATACATACGTCCACACACGCAAATATACATACATACACAGCTTTCCATGGTTTACCCCAGACGCTTCACATGCCTTGATTCAATCCACTGACAGCACGTCAACCCCGGTATACCACATCGCTCCAATTCACTCTATTCCTTGCCCTCCTTTCACCCTCCTGCATGTTCAGGCCCCGATCACACAAAATCTTTTTCACTCCATCTTTCCACCTCCAATTTGGTCTCCCTCTTCTCCTCGTTCCCTCCACCTCCGACACATATATCCTCTTGGTCAATCTTTCCTCACTCATTCTCTCCATGTGCCCAAACCACTTCAAAACACCCTCTTCTGCTCTCTCAACCACGCTCTTTTTATTTCCACACATCTCTCTTACCCTTACGTTACTCACTCGATCAAACCACCTCACACCACACATTGTCCTCAAACATCTCATTTCCAGCACATCCATCCTCCTGCGCACAACTCTATCCATAGCCCACGCCTCGCAACCATACAACATTGTTGGAACCACTATTCCTTCAAACATACCCATTTTTGCTTTCCGAGATAATGTTCTGTGGAAGGTATTAAGAATATATGGTGTGGGAGGCAAGTTGTTAGAAGCAGTGAAAAGTTTTTATCAAGGATGCAAGGCATGTGTACGTGTAGGAAGAGAGGAAAGTGATTGGTTCCCAGCGAATGTAGGCCTGCGGCAGGGGTGTGTGATGTCTCCATGGTTGTTTAATTTAATACATATATATATATATATATATATATATATATATATATATATATATATATATATATATATATATATATATATATACATTATTATTATTATTATTATTATACTTTGTCGCTGTCTCCCGCGTTTGCGAGATATATATATATATATATATATATATATATATATATATATATATATATATATATATATATATATATATATATATATCCTTAGATTCTGCCCACAAGTGATAGCACCGCGACCGAGAGGTCATCTTATCATCAGCGGACGAGGAATACTACACCGTCGTTGCAAGACTTCCTTGCGCCAGAGGAAGCCATCTCACATGTACCCACGTGGAGTACAGCCTCGAAGCTGCAGGAGCTTCATAAAGTGATCCTAATGTTATAAAGTAACTGTAATAATGATTGACTGATAACAACGATGACAATGATAATAATGATAATGATAACAATGATTATAATAGGGCAACACGTGGTGGAGGATAAGAGGAGGAGGGTTGGGGGAGAGTGGGTGCTGTGGGCGGAGAACCGCGCAAGAAAAACAAAAGACTGTCGGGTCTGTTGAAGGAATGTATGGCGGGCGGTAGTAACGGTTGACACCGGTCCTGGCGCCACCCGCCAGCCTCTTGTCCTCGCCATACATTCCCTCTGGTAATATTGTAGGAACGTCGACTTAAACTCGTATTAGTTTTACTTCGGTATTTTTGTTGCGAAACGAGAGGTTGCTGCTGGATACCCAAGAAATGGATGTTCTTATCACATTTCTAATCAATATTTTTTTTTCGATAGTCTTCACGAACGGTATTCAAGTTTGCTTTAAGTCTTCGCTCTCTACGTAGGTCATTCCTTCAAGATACAGAATATACTGATTGATGTTAAGAGCAATGGACAAATTCTGCAAGACACTGCAGTGTTTATAACATGGCTGGAACTAGGCCATAGCCCGCCTCTCACGAGCAAGTAGATTGTCATAGTCAAGGGGTTAAGTCGCTGCACCCACTGTGCTCAAAGAGTTTCATCACCATCCTCAAGGGATGAATCTTCGTATTTAAGGACTTAAGCTGTCGTCCTGAAAGGCTTATCTCGCCGTGCTTACAATCGTTTAACTAACCTGCAGCACCACATCAGAACACTCGACTACTTTATCATCATGAGACAGTAATCAGATTGTTGCGAAGAATGAACAGTTCACCAATGGTTGGTGTCACCCAGCAGTGTGGAGGTTAGTGCTCTGAGATTAATTACATATATCATAAAGTGCAATGAATCATGGAATGTTGAAGAACCCAGCCTGTTGAAGAAACCAGCATCTTTCATCTTATGAAAACAACAGAGGAACATTAACTATCATCATGTCATATTGTGGACAAATTATAAATGCCGGGATGGGCAGGATATTCCACAAGTGCAACATGAATAATACTCATGCACAAATCTCAGCATAAACAAGACTTTGCTTTACAACCCACAATCAACATTTATGTTCGGATGTTTCTCACCCTAACATACCTAAACACACGGCCATAAACTTTGGATAAAGTATCAAAACAGAATTTGCTGCAACTAACAATTGCTCTCTCTATCGTCTTTGGTGAAACCTGAACAATACTTTAAAAAGCTAGTTTAATGGGTAATATCAAGATAATGTCTTTTACTATCGTTTTATATATATATATATATATATATATATATATATATATATATATATATATATATATATATATATATATCGGGGTTTGGTGTGCTGGAGAAGCCGGCGACCGATGTGCAAGGTGGAGGATAGGGCCTGGCTGTCAGTGTCATCCTCCGGGATGATGATAAATGTACGTTTATAAAAACATCAGAAATAAGTGATAAAAGATATAGCATTTTCTTCGTGTCAGGTGATCTTGAGTGCAAATTTTTATGCAGACTATTGATACTCGTGTAGTAAGAGGAAGTGGGCATGAAAGTGCCAAAATGTGTGTGGACAGAACTAGGGATGATGTTGCTACAGACATCATGGTTTTCGATAGTCATAGTAATCATCTGGTTACATGCCATATGGTTTTCCTGTGAACATCTCAGACTCACTGACGACACCACAAAATGGCATAGTCATTATGAACACATTTCTGGGAACAGCATTTCGAAACCTGTATTTCGTGTTTGGTTGTATGCCAGACTGTAAGTTTAAACTATCAACTAGGGATGATCTCTGTAAGTATATCATATCTGTTTCAGTGTGCATTCTTTTTACACTTTCATCCCTACGTTATTCTCTTTTATATTTTTTCATTACTTGTTTACAAGTATAACTTGGTATAACACTGCACTTGGGAGGGAAACCAGGAGTGTATATAGCTATTTAGATACATACAGAAGGGAAGCTGGTACTGTCCTTACGGCTGTGCCCAGTGGTGCAACGTGAACATGTAGGCAAGGTCTCACCAGTGGTAGAACCCAGCCACAACGGAGAGGACGTGAGGACTCCACCTGCAGGAGGGAAACCTCAGTCGTTAGTTACCCGCACACTGATAGCGCCCAGAAACACCAACGAGAACACCTGAAGTACTTAATTCCACGATGGGAATAAGATGAGCTGGGAGGAGGATAGGGTGAGCTAGAAGGAACTGGAAGATGGGCTCGAAGGAGGCGAGAGATGCTACGAAAAAAGTAGGGTAAGAGGAAGGGGAAGGCGAGCTGGGAAGAGGGGGGGAAACGCGGGCTAGGAAAAGAGCAAAGTAAGCTGGGAGGAAGGGGAACGCAAGCTGGGAGAAAGGGGAAAGCTGGCTGAGACGAAGGGGAAGGTGTGGGTTGGGGACAGGGTGGAGACCGAGCGTCAACCACACCTGGTACTAGGCGGTCAACACCCTCCTCACTACCACTGTCCTGACGCGTCATCTCTGACGATACACCACAACTTGTAACATAACAACCGCATCAATCGTCTCACTCTTCAAATTATTCACCAAATGAATCATGAAATCCTAATAACATTAAGTGAAGGACAGTACCCTTGTATTTATCCAGGAAAACGGTCATGTAATTGAGGCTGGAATCTAGTGTGCAGGCGTCTGGACGAGTGCGGAAGTGAGTAGCGGGGCGGCTGGCCCAGGGCGGCGGAAGGCTGGCCCAGGGCGGAGGAAGGCTGGCCCAGGGCGGCGGAAGGAAGCCGCAACAGGGGCAACAGTAGGAGCGGGAAGGGCGGGAGACACCTGGCAGGAAGGAATCAGGAGACAAGGCAAGTGAGATGATTCGTCGATTGACAGGAGTCGAGAATGGAATGGATTGTGTGGGTGGAGCAGAGACTTTGGGGGTGGCACATGGTGTGTGGGTGGAGCAGAGACTGTGGGGGTGGCGCATGGTGTGTGGGTAGAGCAGAGACTGTGGGGGTGGCGCATGGTGTGTGGGTGGAGCAGAGATTGTGGGGGTGGCACATGGTGTGTGGGTAGAGCAGAGACTGTGGGGGTGGCGCATGGTGTGTGGGTAGAGCAGAGACTGCGGGGGTGGCGCATGGTGTGTGGGTGGAGCAGAGACTGTGGGGGTGGCGCATGGTGTGTGGGTAGAGCAGAGACTGTGGGGGTGGCGCATGGTGTGTGGGTGGAGCAGAGACTGTGGGGGTGGCACATGGTGTGTGGGTAGAGCAGAGACTGTGGGGGTGGCGCATGGTGTGTGGGTAGAGCAGAGACTGTGGGGGTGGCGCATGGTGTGTGGGTGGAGCAGAGACTGTGGGGGTGGCACAAGGTATGTGGGTGGAGCAGAGACTGTGGGGGTGGTACATGGTGTGTGGATGGAGCAGAGACTGTGGGGGTGGCGCATGGTGTGTGGGTAGAGCAGAGACTGTGGGGGTGGCGCATGGTGTGTGGGTGGAGCAGAGACTGTGGGGGTGGCACAAGGTATGTGGGTGGAGCAGAGACTGTGGGGGTGGTACATGGTGTGTGGGTGGAGCAGAGACTGTCGGGGTGGCACATGGTGTGTGGGTGGAGCAGAGACTGTGGGGGTGGCACAAGGTATGTGGGTGGAGCAGAGACTGTGGGGGTGGTACATGGTGTGTGGGTGGAGCAAAGACTACGGGGGTGGCACAAGGTGTGTGGGTGGAGCAGAGACTGTCGGGGTGGTACATGGTGTGTGGGTGGAGCAGAGACTACGGGGGTGGCACAAGGTGTGTGGGTGGAGCAGAGACTGTCGGGGTGGTACATGGTGTGTGGGTGGAGCAGAGACTACGGGGGTGGCACAAGGTGTGTGGGTGGAGCAGAGACTGTCGGGGTGGTACATGGTGTGTGGGTGGAGCAGAGACTGTCGGGGTGTTACATGGTGTGTGGGTGGAGCAGAGATTGTCGGGGTGGTACATGGTGTGTGGGTGGAGCAGAGACTGTCGGGGTGGTACATGGTGTGTGGGTGGAGCAGAGACTGTCGGGGTGGTACATGGTGTGTGGGAGATGAGGTAATTATTAACCAAGGGTTATGGAGAAAACCAGAATCAAGAAGATCTGGAACATGAAGACTAACACATGATCCTCAGCTGCGCCTTACATCACCGCCACGGATATGATGATGGCATGATATTAGGTACTACATTACTGCTCCACAACACCCACACTGCTCCACAACACCCACACTCCTCCACAACACCCACACTGCTCCACAACACCCACACTGCTCCACAACACTCACATTGCTCCACAACACCCACACTGCTCCACAACACCCACACTGCTCCACAACACTCACATTGCTCCACAACACCCACACTGCTCCACAACACTCACATTGCTCCACAACACCCACACTGCTCCACAACACCCACACTGCTCCACAACACTCACACTGCTCCACAACACTCACACTGCTCCACAACACCCACACTGCTCCACAACACCCACACTGCTCCACAACACCCACACTGCTCCACAACACTCACACTGCTCCACAACACTCACATTGCTCCACAACACCCACACTGCTCCACAACACTCATACTGCTCCACAACACTCACACTCCTCCACAACACTCACACTGCTCCACAACACTCACACTGCTCCACAACACTCACACTGCTCCACAACACTCACATTGGTCCACAACACTCACACTGCTCCACAACACCCACACTGCTCCACAACACTCACACTGCTCCACAACACTCACACTCCTCCACAACACTCACACTGCTCCACAACACTCACATTGCTCCACAACACCCACACTGCTCCACAACACTCACACTGCTCCACAACACTCACATTGGTCCACAACACTCACACTGCTCCACAACACCCACACTGCTCCACAACACTCACACTCCTCCACAACACTCACACTCCTCCACAACACTCACACTGCTCCACAACACCCACACTCCTCTACAACACTCACACTGCTCCACAACACCCACACTGCTCCACAACACTCACACTGCTCCACAACACCCACACTCCTCTACAACACTCACACTGCTCCACAACACCCACACTGCTCCACAACACTCACACTGCTCCACAACACTCACACTGCTCCACAACACCCACACTGCTCCACAACACCCACACTGCTCCACAACACTCACATTGGTACTCAAGACTCACATAAATCCGAAAGACACGTTTGACACGAAGATAATGCAGTATACATAAGTCATCCTAGATACGCCAATAAACACATGTTTAAGTGATATATCTTAGCCAGAGAAATACAATCTATTACGAATATAATACGTAAGATGCCTATTGTCAGTTCGGTCTCCAGAAATTTTGAATGTATTAGGCACAAAAACATTATGGAAAAAGTTACGACAACAGATCAACATAGTGAGCGCTTGGGTCATAGTCAGGTACTGAGGTATGGACAAGAACTGAGAACCTGTGGACATCTCTGGATAACGTCTAATATGCAGGCCTCTGTCCAACCCAAACCATGACAAAATCGTGAAACTAAGATCGCACCAAATATTATCAGTAAACAAACAAGAATTGCCAGACGGTGTGGTTCCTACAACGACAGTGTCAGATGGTCACAGTCTCCTTGGTTGATGATAACCCTTGTGTTATCATCAAGGTGAATCTATTGTACTATGAATTATGATAATCAGAATATCATGATTTTGATGTCTGTCTTCGTATGAGCACACCAGCGAGTGATGCGGATTATAATGAAGATTGTTGAGACGTGAACTTAGGGAAAACAACGAAAAAAATCATCACAAAGCGCAACAAGCGACGACCAGCACGTCCACACATACCCTAGCAAGATGTAGCTCGAGAACAACCACACGATATCACATCACCACAAATGAGAAATTTTTTACCAAAGTCAAGAAGTAATCTTATGGGACGAAAATGGTGAAAGACTGGATGATGAAAATGTGCATGTGGGCAACATACTTAGGCTTGACAACTTGTATGAAAGAGAGAATTCTGAAGAAGGGCCCTATGGGAGTAGAACTCTCTCGCCGAACAGTATAAGATAAAGGGCCCACGAATGTATAACTCCCAGCACAGTCCAGAAGATGGGGCCCCACGAGTGTAGAACCCCCTCCTCGTAGATTACAAATAGATATTCACATACGACGAACACCATATTGTTCATTTGCATGTTTCGTTTTTAAGTTTTTCATCATATGGTTTGGACTTCGTGTTAACACAATGGAGTTTCTGGCCGCAGTTTAACATGTTGCTCAGTCGTTCTCAGATCCAGATGGCTTTCATGATAATAGTAATTCAAATACGAACTGTCAGGTGTCCATATCAGCAGTACACATATCATCAATATAACAGCTTATGACACGTCAGTTTGGCTATCACTGTTTACATATACAGAAGTTACCGGACTCCACCTGTTCCTGCTTCACCGAGGCAACGTCGTGTCACTGAAGTAAAATCTTGTCGAAGAACTCGTGCTAAAGGAGTCTATCCTTTCCCTGCTACTGATTGTCACGCAACTTTTCAGGGGCTCCTGCAGCCCTATGTCTGTGCTACACCCAATAACAGAGACACAACACTGCATTCTTTCGTCAACTGGCACAGCTTCGCCAAAGGTGACTTACTACTCGCAGTGTAACCTCGAGGACGGCAAGTCCAGTAAAACCAATGTATTTCCTTCCCAGCAGTCTTATAGGCAGCGCTCACTGAACGGGGCTACAGATTTTAGTAGGACTGCACTACCCAGAACGCTTCTTATGGAACATTCGCAGCGCCCGGCATTCAGCCATGTCCACTGGGCAAGACAAAGGTTAAGGAGTGTGATGACGTCTGTGTAACGTACATGTGGAACAATTCATTAGTAAGGGTTATGGAAATTTCATCTTAGGTATGAAGGTTCTAGTGATATATATATATATATATATATATATATATATATATATATATATATATATATATATATATATATATATATATATATGTATATATATATTTTCAAACTATTCGCCGTTTCCCGAGTTAGCAAGGTAGCGTTAAGAACAGAGGACTGGACCTTTGAGGGAATTTCCTCACCTGGCCCCCTTCTCTGTTCCCTCTTTTGGAAAATTGAAAAAAAAAAAACGAGAGGGGAGGATTTCCAACCCCCCGCTCCCTCCCCTTTAAGTCGCCTTCTACGACACGCAAGGAATACGTGGGAAGTATTCTTTCTCCCCTATCCCCAGCGAGATATATATATATATATATATATATATATATATATATATATATATATATATATATATATATATATATATATATATATATGCGTGCGCATACATACATAAATATATACATACACGCAAACGTAAACACTTGCATGAACAAAATCCCAGACACTAGGTAAGAGCGTTGGGTCAGAAGGCAAGTTGGCGTCAGGGTACGAACAGACCTGACAACGTGGGACACAACTGCGGCTCCACCTCGCCTCTGCTGCTGCTGCTGCTGCTGCTGCTGCTGCTGTTCGTTTCTTGTCGTCTTTGCTGCTGCATGACATACCTTTTGTCTAGCTTATTTAGGTTCATTCATAGCTTTAAAACAGCGTTTCTCTAACCTCTACCCTCGCGCTAACCCTCCTGGCAACTGGGTGAAGTCTCGTCATATAGGTTCTGGGTCCACTTTCTCTCTCTCTCTCTCTCTCTCTCTCTCTCTCTCTCTCTCTCTCTCTCTCTCTCTCTCTCTCTCTCTCTCTCTCTCTCTCTCTCTCTCAACACATTCCCATATTCATCCTCTGGTACTGTTATATCTGAGAGTGTCAGATGCAGCCCAGGAAACTACCAGGATATTGCTAATCGCAGGAAGCAGTTGCGACCAGCGACGGTAGCCCACCAGCACATGCCCCACCTACCAGCACGTGACCCACCCACAACACGTGCCAACTTCCTCTCAAATTTCTTTTTTTTTCGTAAAAGTTTTGGACACTGCCTACGTTGGTTTCCGTTCTTATCAACGTACAATGTTCACCTCTTATACCTATAGCCCTGTGAGGACGTCGATTTCCGAGAAGTGGAGCAGCTGCTGGGACTGATGGAGCGGCTGCTGGGACTGGTGGAGCGGCTGCTGGGACTGGTGGGGCGGCTGCTGGGACTGGTGGGGCGGCTGCTGGGACTAGTGGAGCGGCTGCTGGGACTGATGGAGCGGCTGCTGGGACTGGTGGGGCGGCTGCTGGGACTGGTGGAGCGGCTGCTGGGACTGGTGGAGCGGCTGCTGGGACTGGTGGGGCGGCTGCTGGGACTGGTGGGGCGGCTGCTGGGACTGGTGGGGCGGCTGCTGGGACTGGTGGGACGGCTGCTGGGACTGGTGGAGCGGCTGCTGGGACTGGTGGAGCGGCTGCTGGGACTGGTGGAGCGGCTGCTGGGACTGGTGGAGCGGCTGCTGGGACTGGTGGGGCGGCTGCTGGGACTGGTGGGGCGGCTGCTGGGACTGGTGGAGCGGCTGCTGGGACTGGTGGAGCGGCTGCTGGGACTGGTGGAGCGGCTGCTGGGACTGGTGGACACCGGGACACACTTCCTCCAGGTTCTCTGCACTGTGCCCCAGGCGTATAGTTAAGTTAAGGTGGTCAAAATGCACACGCGCCATATCCTCCAGTTTCTTGTAATGCTACTGAAAGTGAATTTAGAGATCAAATTGTATTGTTCTGAATAATTCCGTATATCTCCTGACAAAATCTATCGTCTGTTACCAGTGTAGTAAGCGCTTCTTCCCAGCCACACACCACACCTCAGCTTTTCCCGCTTAATATTGGCGCCACTCGGAACCATAACGCGACTTTGGCCGCCTTTTGTCTGGCTCCCGCCATTTTTTTCTCCAATGCTCTGTGTTCTAACCAGCGAACTACATCAGGCATGTGGATTATTCAACGGTTCCCCATACTACAGACGTAGCCAGGGTTTCTTAACGCAGTTACGACAGTTATACGAGCAGTAGTCACAAGATCGTCGCCTTATATCCACAACGTATGACCAGCTGTTTACAGGAGCATACAAGAGCTTTAATTTCCACAAACTAACGTGTTCTCTTCCCTGCTGATGTTCTGTGTCATGGGTTTAAGAACAAACTCTTCCAAGTATCTGCTGGAACATTTCGTATAGATGTTGGAATCAATTTTTGTCCCAGGGGAAGGGCAGTAGGATAAGTTATGTTGAATTATTACAGCGGAACTGTTTGATGTCATACGAGAAGGTAATGCTGGTATGGTTCATGTTTTATCAACATCTTGGAAACTGTCTTTCGTACAGCTGTTGGGGTCTGACCTGAACTAAAGTTTTCACTAAATATTAAATTCTTTTAAAAAACTGATTAAGATATAACCTTAAACTGACGCGTATGATATATATATATATATATATATATATATATATATATATATATATATATATATATATATATATATATATATATATGAGAGAGACCGAGTGCTACCCCAGGATCCGTTCTCCAAGAGCTCCCGTAGCACTAAGACTGCACTACACTCAGTAGCAGGGACAGGATGGACTCTTCTAAAGCAAAAAAATGTCAAGATCTCTCACGACACTGTAGTCTGTTTCGTCAACTGACATTGATTGACACAACCTCGAAAAAGGTGACTTTTCACAACAGCTTTTAACTCATTTACGCAGAATTCGTCAACACCTATGTATGTATAGATAGATAGATAATTCAAGTAGATATATCTATAAGCCAGTGAAAGACATGACGGTCTATTCCCAGCAGCAGGTGAAGCAGATCAGCTTCTCTGGATCATATTAGTCTCTGACAACAACAGTTTACACGAGATGTCTCTTGACAAAATACCAGACCAGAGCACGCAGAGCAGCACACACACCCAGACCAGAGGACGCAGAGCAGCACACAACACCCAGACCAGAGGACGCAGAGCAGCACACAACACCCAGACCAGAGGACGCAGAGCAGCACACACCCAGACCAGAGGACGCAGAGCAGCACACACACCCAGACCAGAGGACGCAGAGCAGCACACACACACCCAGACCAGAGGACGCAGAGCAGCACACACACACCCAGACCAGAGGACGTAGAGCAGCACACACACCCAGACCAGAGGACGCAGAGCAGCACACAACGCCCAGACCAGAGGACGCAGAGCAGCACGCACACCCAGACCAGAGGACGCAGAGCAGCACACACACCCAGACTTGTGATGATTTTCATCAGCAGAACTGAAACAGCGCAGACCACGTACGGTTAAGGCCATACGTGTTTGAAACCTTCAAGTTAAGTAAAGAGACCCAAACAATTTTGGGTCCTTCCACTTCAATAAAACTTATGGATAAAGGAAAAGAAAACATGAGTTTGGGACAGGAGACCTTACCCACCCAGGGTAAGGAGATGAGCTATGGCAATAGAGCAATCACTCTTGCAAGGACTAGAGAGAGAGAGAGAGAGAGAGAGAGAGAGAGAGAGAGAGAGAGAGAGAGAGAGAGAGAGAGAGAGAGTGTCAGAAGGTAAGCTGACGATGGTTAACGTGCCGACCTAAACATGAAGTTTGTACGTGTAGCATAAAGCTGCTATTAGATTTTACTATATTGATTTGAAAAATGTTCAGTTTAGATGTACAGTATCAGAAGCAAGTAAACATATATTGACCTGAGATGAAATATTTATAAGTGAGCCGCGAACTGTCTTGACCCACGTGTTCTAGTACAATGCTCGGCCAAGGTTCAATCAGGAACCAACATCATCAAAGTCACTCATCGTCCACGGCTGCGACCCTAAACACAAGAACTAAGAAATGATCATCATGATCATCATCATCGTGTTGAACACATTCACTGTAAGTGAAATGATCATTTCACGGAACACAGAAAACAGTAAACATAACATAAACGTATGTATGACGGACGGATCGTACGCTGAGTAACACATGGCCAGCGAGAGAGTTCGCTGCTTCACGCCCTTGGCCGTCACTTACGACACATTACGATACGTTGTGTTGTCTATGAACAACTACCGGTAATCAATATCTTGTAACCTGTCATTAACACGTGATGGCAGAGGCCTCAGGACGCCGCTACACAACGCCAACACCCGCCCAGCCTGCTGCGCCTCCTTCCTGCCTCCGGTCGCGGCCGCTGAGCGTGAGATAGCGGTTCGAACCCCTGCTACGCTGTAATTTAGTATCTGTTGGTAGATGATATATGGCTGGAGCACGCAGAACTCCCGTAATGTGATGAAACAGTTTCCTAACTTAGTATATGTTTTAATGCATCAAATCATTTCCATACGAAACAAATGATACATCAAGTTTAATATATTAAACGTAAAATCTTGTTTCTATGCTTAAAATATTTTGTGGGAGATAATATCTTGTTTCTGTTAAGTAAATTACAATGTTTACATCAGAATCAGATTTATAATGGTTTCAGCATTATTGGAACAACAGCAAAGTGGTGCTGTTATCAGGGCCTGACTCGTGTTGCTTCCGTCATCACAGGAATAATAACATTAGCTTTTGTAAGGGTTTGTCTTATGATGACTCTGCCAGCACAGAAGTAACTATAATGCTTCTCTCAAGGCAGACATACAGCATGTGTCAAAAGTTGTCGATGATCTGCTGATTGAGTTTTGGTTTCTGTTGTAAGAGCGACATTGTTATGTAGAGTGATGTACTTTACCACTTGAAATTCATGTTTCTTTTAAATAAACCTGGCTTATCAGTAGGTTGAGATAAACCTACCTTATCAGTAAGCTGAGATACACCTGTCTTATCAGTAGGTTGAAATAAATCTGGCTTATCGGTAGGTTAAGATAAACCTGGTTTTAAGATAAGGTCGATAAGTCACGTCGTAATGGTGTCTCCAACATAGTCATCAGATGGTCATGATACCGCACAACCGCCCTCTCCACTGTCTGCCTTCCTTCCTATTCATCCATCCACTCTCCTTCCTATTCATCCGTCTGTCCTACTTCCCGTACATCTTCATTCGCCTGCTCTCCTTTTCATCCTTCCCTCCAGGATCTTCCTCCTTTCCTCCATCCATAGCCTTGTACCCTTCCCTCTCTCTCCCACATTCAGATTCCATTCTGCCTCATTTCTTTTCTCCATGTGACGTCACGCCCAGCTCCCTCACGCTATTTCCTTCTTCTTCTCCCATCTTTGGACCCCCGCCCCTCCCTCGTCTCCTCGCCACAATATTCAACATATCGCTGAAATAGTCTGTATACAACTGATACATAAAGATGATAAACTTGCATTCATTAAGTTAGTTTTTGCTAGTCAATCTTTCCTATAGAAATTTCATACCAGTATCCCTCAACACACAGTATTACACAGCGATCTTTAATATTTTCCAGTTGGCTGATATACTAGAGGGGTTGGTAAATGGGAAGGAGCGTTCTGCTGTACTATCGTGTCTCCATCTATACTGGCTGATGAGAAAGTGCCTTCTACTTCATTGTTCTGTTTCCATCTGTAATAAACTCGGAACTTAGGATACTTTTACTGTCCTACGGCATATGACCTCATCATAGCTTCCGGTCAGGTCGCCTGTTATGTTCTTCGTGTTAACGTTCGCTTCCCCTCCTTCCTCCTTACCCTCCCCTCCTCTCCCTTCCCTCTTCCACTCCCATTCCCGTCTCTCCCTCGTGGACCTGTCATCTTGGCCCCCGGCTTTCACCCAACACCCGGCCCGGGCCGACCTTCCCCAGGCAGCTGGCGAGGTCGACGCCCGCATCAACAGGGTTTCCACTACAATTTTCATCTGCCAGAAACACTGGCAGCCAGGCGACCATGCCTCTTTTCCTGGCATTAGAACCCGTGTTGCACCTTCCCCTGTACAGCAAGAGCTGATCTAGCCACCTAGTCGGTCCGCCAGACGGTTGTCACAGGTATCGATGAGTTAGACCAGTAAAGTACCGCGCCAGGTGCTGTTGTAGCCCCAAGTCTGTTGTCATTAGCTGAAGCTCCAGTGATGACGTTAAGTATACAGGTTGTGCTGCTCTCCCTTCATGAAGATTGCCCAGTTCGCCTACTTATAGGTGACAAACTAGTAAAAGGGTTTATATCCAGCAGTCTGCCATATTTGCTGGCGGGAGCGGGGGCAGGGGGGGTGGATGAGGGGGAACGCGCGTGCCACGTCTTGGGTACGCAGCTGTCCGGCCCCCTACCCCCACCAGACTGCCACGCCTCATTACCCCCCGCGTTAATCCCTACTATTCAACTTATTCCTTAAAAATCATCACGGTGCTGAGGCTCTGTAGATGGGAGGTAAAATACACAGGTGAATATCAATCACGACTGTAGCAACACTCGACTTGGGCAGCGGGGTCAGCAGAACGGGGTCCCTGCTAGTGTCTCTTCTTAATTCATGAACACGTGCTGGTGAAGGGACCACATGTTGGCGGCCGCTCGCTCCCTTTCCACTCCTCAGCATCCGCTAACCTTCAGTGTTAGCTGTACTCGTTTATCGTCACCATACTACACAGGTATCTCTACCTCGTCCAGATCTCATAAATGGATCGAAGGACAGCCTAATGGCACACCACAGGTCCACATGCAGGAGTCGTACCGCTCTCCATGAATTATCATTGGAGTAGTGAGCGAAGGCCAGAGGGAAGCTCCCGGCCGGCAGGCGGCCCTGTGGGAACGTGGGGTGCTCTAGCTGGCTGGCCTGCGATCGTTATACAACCGTTGAGCACGGGATGATGGCACAACCTGTCCGATTCCGATGATTTATGGGCAGCTCGGTCAGGCCCAGCACCAGCCGGACTTACAAACAGCTGAGCTGGCATCATTGTCTTCCTGGGCGACTTCTACAGTAGGGACAAACTTGTGACGAACGGAAGCAGTTGTTGGCCTCGAGCGACCTAGGGATGATGACCTGACCTTAGGCACTACTCACGTAAGGCTTTGACCCAAGTGGCGACTGCCGGCGTGGAGAGCAACACAGCGCCGGAACTGTGCTTGTGAACAACTCAGTCATGGAGCTGGGCCAGCGTACTGCTCGGCCTATCAGTATGGCAAAGTCTTTAACTTACCGGGGCTTAGTCTTGTAAGAAGAGTGATTCAGTATCATCTCTAAATGTGACAGAAAGTTTTGCTCTTCCTGTATCACTTCTAGCAAGATTCTCTGGGTCAGAAATACCTTATGCACGCGCATACACACAAAAAAAAATATACAAATAATAATTGATAATAAGTTCTGAATGGGTTCATTCTGTTAGTCATGCAAAATGAAAGCAGCTTACACGTTGCACATGACACTACCATTCTGCGGATGTATAAAATCAGTATCACTACAAACATTCCTCACTCTAATTACCTAAAATACCAGTATAAGCCAGCTGAGTTAAGCCCCTGTCTTTTCTTACTGCTTAAGGTATCTATATCGTCACCTTTATCTTCCAAGTAATTCCTTTCTTGTTCTCCTGGCACATAAAATTTCTTTACATAGACTAAACACCAAGAGGCAATATAATTAGTGTCTTGGGGAACAGTGTTAAACACATCACAAGGAACCATGGTCAATATGTGGTAAAGAACCAGCCTTACATGTGTGTCTGCATCACGGCTGGTACTGTACTGTACCCCACCCTAGTACAGTACTGTATCCTGAACTCGTCCAATAGATTTCATCTTATCAATTAAGCAGCTAACGAAAACTGCATAAAATTTGATACAGTTATGAGAAAGCATAGTTTAGTGGAATTAGTAAACCGAAATTACAGACCATCAGATGACGAAGTGGCTCATTACTTTGCTGCCAAGCTCTAGCAAGAAAAGAAACCAACGTAGTGCCCGACCAAATCGCTACCTTTTGCCCTTAAGAAACCTGGGTATGGATGAGGAAACAATGATCACACAGGTGGACAGAGGTGGCTGTGATTGAAATGATCAAGAAGGACTACAGTGAGATAAGCAATCTATTGGAGAATGAAACTACACACAAAAAGAAACACAAAACATTCACAAAAGAGGAGTCTAGGATATTCAAAGGAGTACAAAGCCTTTTGCACATGAAGGAGAGAGGAAGAAGTTACTAGGCCCTTGGAGGAACACATCCACCATGCATGAAAGGTTTACCAAAACTCCTTTCTTTTACACCCTATCATCTTAGGTATTGGCAGTGCTTCTCATAGGATAGTGAAGGTGCTCGCCAAACCATTACTAGAACAATGGCTTCAATTAGTAGTACTCACTTAGAAAATTCGTTGGACTTAACCAACGGATTGAGAAACATTAACTTCAATAGAAATTACTTGGCATGCTTTGACATGAAAGCGTTGTTCACAAATGTACCCCATGGAGGGGGCAATGGATTCAGTGGAGAATGGTATAAGCAGCATAGGTGACGATATGTTACCAGTTAATAGCAGGGCTTATGTGAAGTTAGTGTCACTTTATATTCGGCCACTTAAAACCATTGAGGAGGAAGAATCCAAAGAGATTCCATTTCTGGATGCTGTGATTGCAAGAGCTAAAGATGAGGCAAAATTTATAATGTATCATAAATCATAAAGGAGATTTGATTCACTAATGGTCTACTTATAGTGACAAGATAAGTCCGGTATTGTGATTGGATTCATATTACATACAGTATGGATATATGTAGTGATTAATATTTGAAAAGTGAAATTAACTATATCCACGGAACCTTTAGACACCTGGGATACTTTACAGCTTTGTTACTAAGACTTCAAGAAAAAGCGAAGAGTCATGGAATGCATGGAGAAACATAGTGAGAACAACAAAAACAATGATAAAAGATATGCTTCCATCCCGAATTCCAAACAGGCCGCAGTCAAAAGTGAATACTTGGTGGCTACATTTGGGAAGAAAATTGGGGAGTTAGCAGGGTAAAGGAATGTTCAAAGCAGTGACAATCCCACAATTGACAGTCTAGAATACAACATACGTTGTGCAGGAGGTAGCAAATCATATCATGATGAGTCAGGACAGGGATCAATCAAAAGACTGGAAGAACCAAAAGGGGTATAAGACATCACAGAACATCAAATGCTACTTTTGTGAACATGGACAAAGAATCTCACCTTCCAAGGAGGAAATATGCACATTAGTAGAGAGGGGCTTGAAAAGGATGTCGAGGAAAGCCCTGGAGTCAGATACATACTTCTAGAGGATTCTATTAAGTAATCATGAGCATATGCAAAATCTTTTTCACTCCATCCTTCCACCTCTAATTTGGTGTTCCGCTTCTCCTTATGCCCTCCACATGTGACACATGTATCCTCTTTGTCAACCTTTCCTCACTCATTCTCTCCATATGTCTAAACCATTTCAACACACCCTCTTCTACTCCCTCAACCACACTCTTTTTATTTCCACACACACCTCTCTTACTCTTTCATTACTTACTCGATCAAACCACCTCACACCACATATTATCCTCAAACATTTCATATCCAACACATCCAACTTCTTCCATACAACTATATTTATAGCCCATGCCTCACAACCATATAATATTGTTGGAACAGCTATTCCTTCAAACATACCCATTTTTGCTCTCAGATAACATTCTCTCCCTCCACACTTTCTTCATCGCTCCTAAAACCTTTGCCCCCTTCCCCACCCTGTGACTCACTTCCACTTCTGTGGTTCCACTCACTCCTAAATCCACTCCCGGATATCTAAAACGCTTCACTTCCTCCAATTTTTCTCCATTCAAACTTACATCCCAATTAACTTGTCCCTCAACCCTACTGAACCTAATAACCTTGCCCTTATTCACATTTACTCTCAACTTTCTCCTTTCACACACTTTTCCAACCTCAGTCACCAACTTCCGCAGTTTCTCACTCGAAATCAGCCACTAGAGCTGTATCATCAGTGAACAACAACTGACTCACTTCCTAGGCCCTCCTCCCAAACAGACTGCAAACTCGCCCCTCTCTTGAAAACTCTTGCATTTATCTTTTTAACCACCCCATCCATTAACAAATTAAACAACCATGGGGACATGACACACCCCTGCTACAGACCAACCTTCACTGGGAAGTAATCACTCTCTTCTTTTCCTACTCGTACAAATGCCTTACATCTTCGGTTAAAACTTTACACTGCTTCTAGCAGCTTACCTCTCACACTATATACTCTTAAGACCTTCCACAAAGCATCTCTGTCAACCCTATCATATTTCTTCTCCAGATCCATAAATGTTACATACAAATCCATTTGTTTTTCTAAGTATTTCTCACATACATTCTTCATAGCAAACACCTGATCCACACATCCTCTACCACTTCTGGAACCACACTGCTCTTCCCCAGTCTGATACTCTGAACATGCCTTCACCCTCTCAATCAATACAATTCCATACAATTTCCCAGGAACACTTAACAAACTTATGCCTCTGTAGTTTGAACACTCGCCTTTATTCCCTTTGCCATTGTTCAGTGGAACTATGCATGCATTCTGCCAATCCTAAGGTACCTCACCATGATCTATACATACACTGAATATCCTTACGAACCAATCAACAACACAGTCACCCCCTTTCTCAAATTTAATTGAAATACCATCCAAACCTGTCGCCTTGCCAGATTGCATCTTTCACAAAGCTTTCACTACCTCTTTTCTCTTAACCAACATACAAGAGGGTGAGAAGCGTGCAAGGAATAGAGTGAATTGGAATGATGTGGTACACTGGGGTCAACATGGTCAATGGACTGAACCAGGGTATGTGGAACATCTGGGATAAACCATGGAAAGGTCTGTGGGGTCTGGAGGTGGATAGGAAGCTGTGTTTTCAGTGCATTACACATGACAGATAGAGACTGAGTGTGAATGAATGTGGCCATTTTTGTCCGTTTTCCTGGCACTACCTCACTGAAGCAGGGGGTAGCGATGCTGCTTCCTGTGGGGTGGGGTAGCACCTTGAATTGGATGAAGGCAAGTACGAATATGTACATGTATATATATATATATATATATATATATATATATATTTTTTTTTCATACTATTCGCCATTTCCCGCATTAGCGAGGTAGCGTTAAGAACAGAGGACTAGGCCTTTGAGGGAATATCCTCATATGGCCCCCTTCTCTGTTCCTTCTTTTGGAAAATTTAAAAAAAAAATGAGAGGGGAGGATTTCCAGCCCCCCGCTCCCTTCCCTTTTAGTCGCCTTCTACGACATGCAGGGAATACGTGGGAAGTATTCTTTCTCCCCTATATATATTTATCTATTTATTCATTTTGCTCTGTCGCCGCCTCCCGCGCCAGCGAGGTAGTGCAAGGAAACAGACGAAAGAATGGCCCAACCCACCCACATACACATGTATATACATACACGTCCACACACACCACATATACATACCTATACATCTCAACATATACATATATATACACACACAGACATATACATATACACCCATGTACATAATTCATACCGTCTGCCTTTATTCATTCCCATCGCCACCCCGCCACACATGGAATAACAACATCCTTCCCCCTCATGTGTGTGAGGTAGTGCTAGGAAAAGACAACAAAGGCCCTATTCGTTCACACTCAGTCTCTAGCTGTCATGTAATAATGCACCGAAACCACAGCTCCCTTTCCACATCCAGGCCCCACAGAACTTTCCATGGTTTACCCCAAACGCTTCACATGCCCTGGTTCAATCCATTGACACCATGTCGACCCCGGTATACCACATCGTTCCAATTCACTCTATTCCTTGCACGCCTTTCACCCTCCTGCATGTTCAGGCCCCGATAACTCAAAATCTTTTTCACTCCATCTTTCCCCCTCCAATTTGGTCTCCCACTTCTCCTCGTTCCCTCCATCTTTGACACGTACATCCTCTTTGTTAATCCTCCTTACTCATCCTCACGAGTCCAAATTATTTCAACAAACATATACATATACATATGTTGATATGTATATGGGCATTTATGTATACATATGTAAAAATGAGTGGATGGGCCATTCTTCATCTGTTTCCTGACGCTACCTCGCTGATGCAGGAAACAGTGATCAAGTATAATAAAGGGGGTTAGAGAGAGAATTGCTCCTTGAGGAATTTCTTTGAAGAGCTTAAGGATTTTGGAGGTAAAGCCTTTGTGAGTGGAAAACTTATACCTTTCCCTTAGTATATCCCTGTTAGGAGCTTTGGTTTGTCAAGTATTCATTACCTTTAAGTGCTTTCATAATCCTGTCTATCCATTTATTACAGTGAATATTGCATGACAGCTAGAGACTGAGTGTGAACGAATAAGGCCTTTGTTGTCTTTTCCTAGCGCTACCCCGCACACATGAGGGGGGAGGGGGATGGTATTCCATGTGTGGTGAGGTGGCGATGGGAAGGAATAAAGGCAGACAGTGTGAATTGTGTGCATGGGTATATATGTATGTGTCTGTGTGTGTATATATATATATGTGTACATTAAGATGTATAGGTATGTATATTTGCGTGAGTGGACGTGTGTGTATATACATGTGTATGGGGGTGGGTTGGGCCATTTCTTTCGTCTGTTTCCTTGCGCTACCTCGCAAATGCGGGAGACAGCGACAAAGCAAAAAAAAAAAAAAAAAAAATTGGTAAAGTTGTTTTACTTTCATAAAGGAACAAATACTTATGCTCTAATCCTTTCGAAAGATTACAGTGAACAAAAATTTGATTCAGGACCCTGAATCCAATATAGCTCAATGAAGTTTATACAAGAAAGACAGCTTTGCAAACTAATGGTTTATATATAAATTTTTCTTTGTGTACAAAGGAATAACAAAATGCATTCTTTTACACAATTGTATTGAATAAAATTCCTAAGGATGCCAACTGTTAGAACAACTGACAGAAGTTCCCCATTGACAGAGTGTTAACAGAAGTTTGTACAATATCTACATTATCTACATCACATTCAAATAATCAAATTACAACACATCTATAAATCATTTCTACCACCAATAGTACTGCCTGTGTTAAAGAAAGAATTTCAAAAATGTTTTTCAAACTATTTAGCAAATGTTTTTTTCTACATGTATTCACCATTTCCAATGGTAGCAAGGTAGCGTTAAGAACAGAGGACTGAGCCTTAGAGGGAACAGCCTCACTTGGCCCCCATCTCTGTTCCTTATTTTGAGAAAAAAAAATTTAAAAAGTAAAATACTAAAAAGTTTGTATACATAATCTTGATTTACATTAACAAAATAAAGTATCAAGACAAAACAGTAATATCTGTTAACCCACATGGACCCTGTAGGCAAAGGTAGGCAGCTATTATTTTGAGGAAAAACAAGGCACACATGTTAACATTAATCAAATATAAACAACAATCTACATTCCCGTAAGTGTGACCATTCAAGTAAAGACAAATGGTAGAAAATTTTACTCAACAAACTTTTTTCATTAAAGATGTCTCTGTTGTAGTATAATATACAACTGTGAAAGTAGGCAAATGCCGAGCCTCAACAAAAGCAGGTTCTACTACATATGTATAAGAGTTTGAGGATGTACCACAAATATCTTAGTGGGATACCATTTTCTTTGATACAGGTAATGGAATATTTGTAATAGATGTTTACTTAGTACATTTGAAAGTAGTTTTGATTGATGAGTGCAAATTCAAGGACTGATGTCAAAGTAAACTTTGAAGGATATTAGTCATATAAATAATGATCATTATCCTCAGAACAATGCCTACTAATTAAAAAAGCTTTCTATGATGTATACATATCTACCTCTGCATGTGCCTATGCTTAATGGTGAGCAATTGCAAAGGTGAGCTCTCTTTTTCTCCATTAAAGTGCATAAGAAAAACATTTTCATTCATAATGGTGAAAATGTGATCACAAACTAAACTACCCTTCAGTGATGCACACAGTCTCAGATTTTATTGAACCTGAACTTTCAGTGATCTGATAGACAAATTTCCAGTAGGGAAATGTTGCAGACTATATTCTAGCTATACTATAAACGTAAATCCACTAGATATATTTCTTGAGACCCACAGACAAATCTGCAGCAGGGAAATGTCTCAAATTAAATCTTAGTTGCACTTTACATTCATACCCACAGGGTACATTTTTTGTTAAATAAATAAATCTTACTGTCTTTTGACTCCTTCAATAGAAAATATGAGGGCTAACAAAAGCTTCAGCCTAAGGCCCAGTGGCTCCTCAATCCACCACTCGGGACATATTCACATTCTACCTGCTAACAAACAAACTGGCAAGTCTAGCAGTCCAAGGAGGCTCATGTTACAGTTGTACACTACCAGCAATAAGGAAAACACCTAAGCATGGGAAAAAATTAAAGAAAAAATCAAAATGTCATGTGACCTGTCCTATAAGGTGGTGGAAGGAGTGGACAAAGGATTAGTGGCTTTATTTACGAAATAAATTCTCAAGACAGTCATATTTCAAGGCTATTGCTACATTTGTCCACTCCCAGGAGTGTGTATAGTTCTTGAAAACACCGAAATACAGTATACCGTAACAGTAAAATAACTCTCAGGTAAAGAGCAGTGAACAAACATAAATTCAACTTATGAAGCACATGATGTGGCTACCATGAGAAGCAAATTATGTCGAAAATCATTATTTTTTTCATCTGGGTGAATGAATCGTGGCCTTAGAAAATTTACAGCCACCAAAGCAACCCTAATGGCACACAATAAAGGGTATGAGATTCAAACTGTTGAAAGTCAGGGCCTACAAAGAAACTTGAAGTGGACAAACGTTGAGCCCTTCACAGAAAGGGTCAAAAAGGAATATTGTCAAACACTATCCAATTATTACAGCTTATGGGATGAAGCCTATCCTTTAACTTTCAATGACTCCTGTGTTAGTGTTTACAGCAATTCCTAAATAATGAGTCAGCATAATATGCTTAATTACCAAAACTTTCTGCAACTGCATCAGTGCTATTTATGCTTTCAAAGAAAAGAAAAAGATGCAAATAATATCATGGTAGGTAAATTGTGAAAAACATTATCTCAATTTGATAAATCTGCTGTAACACATCAAATCTCCTCAGTTTGATCTTTTACATATAATTATTTGAGTACATTACTACAGCTAGTAAGTTTCACATGGTTATCAAATGAATAAGCTCTGCTCAAGCAGTAACATGCAAGCACTTGGAATACATCAATTTCAAAGCATATCAACAGAGATAATTCTAATTTCAGTATCTCCTATTCTAAAGAAAAAACTTTGCTGGTGAGATTCATGGAAAAATATATAAAAAAAATATGAACTTTATGAAGAGGCTACATTATGAAGAACAGCACCACTGTGCTGATATGATCATCACATAAAGGCAGTCAATCCTAGAAATGGTTGACTCATTAACTAGAAGTTAAAGGTATCTGTGGCTCAAATTGACTGAGTTTTCAAACTTCTTCTGCAACAATCGTGATGGTAAGTTTTCTAGTGGGCCACCTAAATGTTGCTGGCAGTGACACCTGAGAAAAAAAAAATAATGAAGGCAAGAAAAATTCTTTACATCTATACAGTGAATTTCTGACACCATACACAAAAATCTTTATTGCAGTCTGAGCTCAAAAATCAAGCTTCCCAAAATTCCAAAACACTTAATTCCTAACAAAGTTCAAAATTTTCAGAAATCTGGCACAGTTCCTACATTTTGGTCCATCCAGCTCAAAAAAAATTCAAGGATTTCCAAGCGCTACCTCACTTACACAAGAAACAGAAAAAATATGAAGGAAAGGAAATTTTCATTCTGGAGTCTCTTGAGACCAGTGTGTGAAATGGAGGAGGTTAAATTTTAGTTTAATATTTTCAACCACATCCACTAAACCTAACCACAGGCACATAGTATAGTTGGTAACTTTTGGAGACATTTGTGGAACAAAACTTGCACTTTATATTGGATGAAATGCAATACTTTAAGCCAAATTCCTCACTTTTTAAATTTATAGGAAGCTTGCCAGAATCTCTAAACAAACTTTCACTCTTAGAACCTGAATGCTCCTCTGCATATTCTAATACCAAGATAACAGAAAACATATGTCAACCATTTTCAAGAATTTGTCAGTGGCCAATGAATATATATGGCAACAACAATCCAGTTTCCATCCACAGAAAGGATCATACAACCTCCTTTAATTAACCTTAAAACTTTTAGTAACTTTGTCTAAAATATTTTACTTGAAAAGTTCTTAATTTGGGAGGCCCATGCCAATTATCCATCAAAAGTCCCGCCAAAAAATTCTGTTACCTCTTTAGATGGTTCAAGAATGCCTTTCCATAATACACCTGGAATTGCTGATCTTTAGCTAATCTAAAATGAAGAGTTACACTTTTTTGTTAAGAAATTCAAACCAAATTCATCAGCCCTATTAGTAATCTTATCAACAACAGCTTGAGGCATTGCACATTAACTTCAGATGTCAATGGGCAATATACAGGCAAATCATCAACAAAGAGGGACAATCTAACATACCCTGGATTAGTGTTTACAACATTATCAAAAGTAGCACTGAAGCAGCCAACACTTTCACATACCCTGCAGCACACCTTCCAGTGGGATTTCTCTTGAATACGTACTACCAGCCCTCACCTTAATTATCTGCTTTTCAAAAACTGTTTGATAAACCTTAATAGGCTGCCTCGATGGCCTTTTTCATTGAGTTGCATAGTAATGCCATAACTCTAAGTAGTATTACAGGCTTTCTCTAAATCAGTTAATATGGCTATGTTTAGATGATCAGCAAATCCTTTAAGAATGTCATCTGATATTCATATCAAGGACTATGTGGTAGATCAAAACTTTGTAACTCCTGACAGATTTTTTTTTTCATACATGTTTCCAATTTCCCACATCAGCAAGGTAGCACCAGGAACTGACAAAGAAATGGCATCATATAGTTACATACCCTGTTTCAGCCCACTCACAGCACATCATCCCCTGTAAACGACATCGCTGCAATTTTTTATCCCTTGCATGCCTTTTACCCTCATGCATGTTCAGGCACCAAGCACTCTAAATCTTATTCGCTCCATCCTTCCATCTCCAATTTAGTCTCCCACTTATCCTTTCCCCTTCACTTCTGACACATGTATCCTCTTTGACAAACCATTTCAGCACACCCCTCTCTTACCTTATCATTACTTTTCAATTAGCCTTCCTCAAATCACATATTGTCCTCAGACATTTCATTTTCCGACACATTCATCCTCTTCCATATATTTTCCTCTATAGCCCATGCTTGACATCCATATATCACTGGGACTACTATACTTTCAAATATATCCATTTTCTCCTTTACAGATAGTGACCACTATTTCCACACATTCCTTGATACTCCCACAACCTTCTCTTCCTCACTCACCCTATGACTCATCTCAGTTTCCATGGTTCCATTCACTGCCATGTTTACTCCCAGATATCTAAAATACCATACTTTCTACAATTTTCTCCATTCAAACTAACCTCTCTCTTTGTAATGTTAAACCTTATAACTTTGTTTTTATGAATATTTTTTTCTCAACTTTCTCCTTTCACATATCCTCCTAAACTCAGATGCCAACTTCTGAGGGATAACATTATTTCTTTCATGGTACCAAACGAATCCACCATCAATCAGTTTTTCCATCATTATGCAAAGACAACTTGTCAGTGCAATAATTCCACAGCCTGTAGCAACGGTATGATTTTTACCTCATATAAAAATGACACGAAAGGGAAACCTTCCTACTAACTGGAAGAACACTAAGCATTCATATAAACTTAAATAAATCTAACAAAAATTTTATGGAATGTTAAGATGTTTTAATATATCATAGTGTATTTCATCCCAACCAGGGTAAGAAGCTCCAGTGTGTGACCGAGCTGATATGAATTCTTTCATATGAAATGTCTTATTGTAGTCCTTTTCCTTGTTAGAGGAGACACAGGGGAAAGTCCTCAGTCTAATTTCTTGGAACTCCCTGATACAGTACCAATACTCTTATCACTACTACTATTACTACATATTCTACTGCTATTGCTACTTTTGCTGTTGTTACCATTATTAGCACCACCAGTATTCAAGATGATTACCTCTTCAGGATCTGCAAGATCTGCTAAATCTGTTGCCATAACAGGAAAGAAATCATCGGGTATGAATATCTGGAGCCAAGGACCACGAACAGCATATGGACAACCAGCATCCACAAAAGCACCAGCCACACCAGGTGGGACTAGAGTTACGGCACCAACATCAACAACGGATTTAAAGGTGAAATGTCGACCATGCTTTAGCCGTCCCCTGTGTGAAAATAAAGTCTTAATCAGCACATGAAACATAAATAAGTAGAAAAAGATTATCTACGATCATATCTGTAAATCATACTCTCCAAGAGTTTTGTTTACATATGACGTTCAACCTCTGTTAATCTTTTTAGTTATCTGAAAAAATGATAAATGAACCTCACCATGTGTTTCCCCTATGAGACTTAAATTCAAACATACACATGAACAGCAACTTTACCAATACAAAACATCATTTACTTTACACAACTGCTTCTCATGCTTTTTTTGAATGACAATATTTTGACAATTGTACATTTACTAAAGGTTTCTTGGTAAACATAGGTGCTTATTTCAAATATTAACAATGGAAGTAATTCTGAAGTGTACATATGTATGTGTTTAAAAGAATAAGCAAATGACATCAAGTAAAATTATGTTAATATTAGTAAATAGTTATCCATGTGCACAGGACAGTGATGATAGGTGGAGACTCTGCTGCTGTGGTCAAACCCTTGACAGAAGTTTCCAGAGGGAATTGGCATGATAGATATAGATAGTTATATAGGGGAGAAAGATACTGCCCATGTATCACCTACATGTCATAAAAGAAAACCCAAAGAAGTGAGAGCAAGGGGCTGGAAATCCTCCCCTCCTGCATTACTTCCCAAAAGGGACAAAGGAAGCAGCTAAGTAAGGATTTTTCCTCTAAGGCTCAATCATCCATTCTTAATGCTAACTTGCTAATGAAGGATATGGCAAACATGTAAGAAAAGAATGCATAAACAGAAACCATAAATAGTTATAAAAGTCATTTCATGAAAACGGGTCACTTGCCAATGCTCTGATTGTAACTCCTTCCACCCCACTTCTCGCCTCCAACTCCTCAAGGGAATTATGCCTTATCTTTTGGGCTGCTTCAGGGCCACGCTTACTTGGGTTTTCGGTATTCTTTAATTTCACATGCTTAATTGGTTTCTCTGTATTCTTTAATGTCACATGTTTCAAATATATTGTTAAGGGTCATGGGTGAAACTGTATCATAAGTTTACAACCTGCTGTACCTTAACAACTCCTCTTCCCTCCAAGCATCACCCTCACTAGTGCCTCTACACATTAACTTTACCGTTATACCATGACCATATGAGTGTTTTATCTCACCTTTTTGTCCAAATCCTTTACTTTTACATGTATTCTCTTCATTTCAAGAGGAAAATAGTTAATTTGAAAATTTCATCTTTTTGCCATATCAATAATCTTGAGGAATTCTGGGGACTATCAAGAAAAATCATGGCACTACTTGCATTGCTTTGCACTTTCATCACAAGAGATGCAAGTTCAATTACACATCTGGAAATGGTTGTTATGGTGCTATTTGTTGTATCTTCACAGAGCCTGTCACACTTGCCATGTCAAAGTCCCTGACTTGGTATCCAATGCCTCAAACTAGCTAACCCTGGTTACCTAAAACGTTGCCATCTTATAACATTTGGGAATCATTTCAAAGAGGATAATTTCAATTCTAAAGACTGACCTAAGAGCAAGAGGTAGAAGAGCTCCAGACTCAAGGTTGATTGTGAGGTGCACAGACTCCAACCTCCGAGTGACAAACAACTCTGCTGAATCTGTGGTGGCTACATTGCCCTCTACATCTCCTTCACTGTTTAAAAAGATATATCATTCTCTGCTGCTATGAAAGCAATCAGTAACAAAAATGCATAAATATATATCTATTTTTCTAACTAAAGTTTAACAATGCTCTTTTGCAGTCTGTCTATCTAGTTTCTACATCACTTAAAAAGAAGCTTAAAGTTGAAATTTGTTCATAATCATCTAACTTTCAAGCCTTACATAGAAAAAGGTTAGTATTAAACAAATATCTATTGTAGTCTACATTTCCAATATATTTTCAAAACTTATTAATACTGAATTTATCCCATATTCAGTTTTTACATATATCAAATGTTTACTGTTTCATTCAAGCTTATTATGTGACTGTTACACAATAAAGAATTCAGTCCACATCTCATGAAGGCAAACTTTATGGTTAAGCATACCTGCCATCCTTCCCTTCTATTGTACCATGATTAATACAGCCCTTATTTGCACCTTGCATGAGACCTTTCTGTAGGGTACTCTTTATCTGTTCACTCTCCACATGTGTTATTCGTGGGGATGACTCAGATTCTCGATCAGTGTCTATCCTTGGTGAAAGCAGGGAACTTGGATCCTGTGAAAAAGTAACCAACCTCATAAACTTAGTACAATATTCTAATTACAGTAAGCTGGTACATAAAGTAATATCTTAATTCTTTCAGCAACACTGCTGCTCTTGTCCATTGCCTTGGATAAAGAAGCAAAAAGAAGTAAGTTGGTCCACATAAATTTTCAGGAAATACATTATCATAAAAACTAATGTGCTAAAGCTCATACCAATGCAGAAAAGTAACAGGGACTAAGTGAAAAAGTATAAGAATTTATGAAATAATTATTTGGGTATGACTACTAAAGTGCGAGAGGTACAGTGTATGGAATAGTGGCAAAAAAAAGGATTAGAAAAAGCTAAACAGGGAAAGCAGAGATAAGCAAGAATGATTTTAAGAAGCAAGTGGTTGTGTGGATGAGAACTTTACCAAAATAATGCTTGATGGAAAAATGCTGAAATATAAAATGTCAGCATGCAGCAATCATCTATCTTAAAAGAGCTCTCACAGTTATCAGAGGTGGACTGTTGAACATGTAACAGTTCTGTTGGGTGGCTTCCATGACACAGTGAAGTAACTCAGTGAGTCAAAAGAGGACCTGCCACAGTTACATGCTCAGATGCAGAGCCCAATTTCCTCAAACTTGGTGAATTTGCAAAGCATCCTGACAGTGCCATCATTCAGCCATGAAAGAATAACAGGCAGCTGCTCTGGGGCTGACTATACATACATCTCCACTCTTCCTTTGCCTTACCTTTTAGCAATCTGTATGCTCCAGTGATGCTATCCATGAAAGAAAAAAAGTACATATGAGCCCCTGTCAGCGGCACCTTGTTTACCATATTTTTTTAACAAACTGGCTCAAAAATGTCACACTAATATTTTTGTCCCAGCTGGATCAGAGATGCTTGGCATAGAGAAGAGATTCTCTTAAGCTCCTTACTGAGCTAGCAACACTCATTAAAATCACCTGCCTGATACAAGAACTGTAAGAAACTGCTTAATTTTCAAAACTCAAGCAGACCTGATCTGGCCTTGTTTCCCAGGAACTGGATATGCCAATGAAAAAATATCAACTTCATTGCAGAGTCTTTTACCATATTACCATAAGATAAATAACAGAGTCAACACATGGAAATAGTACACCTTCCTGAAAGGGACATGCAACCAAGAAGGGCAAACTATGAACTCTAGACTAAGGTCATCCGACAGGGTCCTTCGGGTAAATCATCTCTCTCCGGTTGAAAATCTTTTTCTTTCATTACCCTACCCTTAGTAGTAGTGCAGTTACTAAGAAATATATCATTACACAAAATCAATTGTGTGGTAAAAAAAAAAAAAAAAAAGAGTGTAGTTGAGATAGCTAAAGAGAGTTTCCTGATACAGTTTGGACATATGGAGTGAGTGAAGAAAGGTTGACAAAGAGGACATAAGTACCAGGAGTGGAGGGATCAAGAAGAGGAACAAGGAGAAAAGGGAGACCAAATTTGAGATGGAAGGATGGATTGAAAAAGATTTTGATCGACTGGGGCCTGAAAATACAGAAGGGTGAAAGGCATGCATGGGATAGAGTGCATTAAAATGATGTGGTATACTGGGGTCAACATGGATTGAACCAGGACATGTAAAGCATTCGGGGTAAACCATGGAAAGTTCTGCAGGGCCAGGTTGTGAATATGGAACATTATGTATGACTGTTAGAGAATATATGAGCGGATGTGGCCTTTCTTCATCTGATCTTGGTGCTACCTTGTTGACATGGGAGACAGTGATCAAATATGAAAAAATACTACCAAAAAATATATAACTACTACATTCTCTATCATGAATACATGATAATGCCCATGAAATATTCAAAATTACTTTCATAACATACTACTGCAGGAGCTGCTACATGACTAAAAATCTTCCATTTCCACACAATTTTTGTACGAGATCTAAAATCACACTAGACCCAAAAAACCACCTGGTATATCAGAAAAATTACTGCCAGAGTTAGTCATGAAAGAAAATATATGACTATAAGTGACTGCTCTTCATACAACATACAAGTGCCATACCTCTACTATTAATGAAAGACAAGATTAAGATTCCTACCACCTGCTTCTATTTATTGCTTCTACTATTTTGCCAAAAGGGAGGGATAGTCCAAAACATTCACCTTTCTTAAAAACCCAAGTGTTCTAAAAACACGTATGGTTCTACAACTTATAATACATGGTGGTAGAAGTCTTGTCATCTGAACCTAATCAGACCTCATGATGCTCTGCATTGTTACACAAGAACACAAATATGGCTGACACCTAGATAAATGAGACTATACAGCCAAAGAAAAGGAAATTTACTTTTCAGTAAATTGCTGCTTCAAATTCACCCCATCAGCCCTGAGACGTATTGAATAAAGTTAAGATATTCAATATGCAGTGCATTCATCTCTTGTCAAGTCCCAAGCTGCTTACTTTAATGATGTCTGCCACTAAACAAATCTTATGTTCTACAAGGAAACCCCTTTAGGATAACATGTTATACAAGTCAACTCAAAATGAATCATCAGTTGCAATGCAATCTGTGGTGTGATGACCTAGAGTTATAACCGACATCTAGGAAAGTCACGTGACTATATGTACCACTGTCCCAGCCTACTGCAAGACCCTATCTTGGCAGAAAACAGTAGTAGCAATACAGTGCAAAAGAACAAAAGAAAGGGACAAACTATACTCATCTGCTCTTATTTGAAAAAGGCAAAAGACAACTAATTATTCCCCTTTCATGTCCTCACTAATAGGTGATGCATGCTGAAATATACCACCTGAATTCCTAGTTAAGCAAGACAAAGAACCAACCACTGAGAAAGGGCATTAAAAAAGGATGTTTCCTGACTGTAAGAATAGTGATGTTATGTTGTTGATACAGCATGTTTCTATTCAATGATCAAAGAACAGCTGCTATGACCAGTATCTAACTATATATCCAACTCCATTCCCAATTTTCATGTATCCAGTAAATACAGCCTTTGAAATCATTCAAACATCCTCAATGCATGCCCAGCATGCTAAAGTGAACTATGGACTTCCAAACTTATATAAGGGCTTCTTTCTATTCCATTTTGCAGATTAAGTGACCTGCCATGTGAGACCAATGGATCATTTAAACACACTCATACACAAAATGCTTTCCTAACACATAATCCCCTGTCAACTGTCAAACAACTTCATCTAGATCAAACCCATTTAGCCAAAGTTCCCAGCTTTCTGCTATGAAAGAACAATAATACAAGAACCAGTAACTATAGTTATATAATGTTCTACTATATTTTGTACACAACAGTTATGTAAAGCTGCCCAAAATTCTTATACATCATTATACAAATCATCTAAATCAGCTGCAGCCAAAATGCAGGGGGAATGCACTATGACCAGGCATTTTTCTTATGCACTGTAAAGAAAAAAATTAAATTACAAAGTGCAAAAGCATACAGTACATTAATTGCAGGGGAAAATCATGGTATCATTCATTGAAAAAATCCATGATTTTCAAAGTATTTAATTCATCCTTATGCATCACTGCATGTAACATGTCAATCATTTTCCTTAAAACATAATAAATATAAATAATTCATATATATACTAAGAAAGAACTCAGGAAAGGCAGGGGGTGTATGGAAAAGGTGCTTCCTTTGAAGAATTTGAGTGACATATACTAAGGAGAAAGAGCGGAACTGTATTTGGCATTTTCGGATCCAGAGACTGACAAGGAGGCCTTGTGGAGTGGTGAAAGCCTTACATAAGATGAAAGGTGAATGGTATTGCACTTGAATTTTGTAAGAAGGACGGTGACTGTGTTGTTGATCGGTTAGTCTGGATTTTTAATGTATGTACTGATCATGGTGAGGTGTCTGAGGATTAGCTGAATGCATGTAAACTGCCACTCTTTAAAGGAATCCTAATCACCCAATCAACAACACAGTCACTTCCTTTCTTAAGAAATATAAATACAACCATCCATCCTAGCCACTTCACCACATTTCATCACCTCTTTTCACCACACCATTAGTCATGACTTTATCACTTCACCTACTTCCCTGACCCAAACACCCTTCTTTTGTCACCCTATCCCGAACACCCTTCATTTGTCACCCTATCACCAAACAAATTCAAAAATTCTACAAAGTACTCACTCCATCTCCACTTCATCTCAAAATAATGGACTTTATATTTTTGAGTACCTCGACATGAATCAGTAAAAGAATTTTTTTTCATTCACTGGTGGGGTAAACCAAAAACATTACATCAAAAGAGACAGCGATAAAGTATAATAATATCTATTTATTTAGTATACTTTGTCACAGTCTCCTGCGTTAGCAAGGTAGCGCAAGGGAACAGATGAAAGATGGCCCAACCCACCCGCATACGAATGTATATACATAAACACCCACACACGCACATATACATACCTATACATTTCAACATATATATATATATATATATATATATATATATATATATATATATATATATATATGGGAAGAGTCAGTTGTTGTTCGCTGATGACACAGCGCTGGTGGCTGATTCATGTGAGAAACTGCAGAAGCTGGTGACTGAGTTTGGTAAAGTGTATGAAAGAAGAAAGTTAAGAGTAAATGTGAATAAGAGCAAGGTTATTAGGTACAGTAGGGTTGAGGGTCAATTCAATTGGGAGGTGAGTTTGAATGGAGAAAAACTGGAGGAAGTGAAGTGTTTTAGATATCTGGGAGTGGATCTGGCAGCGGATGGAACCATGAAAGCGGAAGTGGATCATAGGGTGGGGGAGGGGGCGAAAATTCTGGGAGCCTTGAAGAATGTGTGGAAGTCGAGAACATTATCTCGGAAAGCAAAAATGGGTATGTTTGAAGGAATAGTGGTTCCAACAATGTTGTATGGTTGCGAGGCGTGGACTATGGATAGAGTTGTGTGCAGGAGGATGGATGTGCTGGAAATGAGATGTTTGAGGACAATGTGTGGTGTGAGGTGGTTTGAACGAGTAAGTAACGTAAGGGTAAGAGAGATGTTTGGAAATAAAAAGAGCGTGGTTGAGAGAGCAGAGGAGGGTGTTTTGAAATGGTTTGGTCACATGGAGAGAATGAGTGAGGAAAGATTGACCAAGAGGATATATGTGTCGGAGGTGGAGGGAACGAGGAGAAGAGGGAGACCAAATTGGAGGTGGAAAGATGGAGTGAAAAAGATTTTGTGTGATCGGGGCCTGAACATGCAGGAGGGTGAAAGGAGGGCAAAGAATAGAGTGAATTGGATCGATGTGGTATACCGGGGTTGACGTGCTGTCAGTGGATTGAATCAAGGCATGTGTATGGGGGTGGGTTGGGCCATTTCTTTCGTCTGTTTCCTTGCGCTACCTCGCAAACGCGGGAGACAGCGACAAAGCAAAAAAAAGAAAAAAAAAATATATATATATATATATATATATATATATATCTTTCTTTTTTTTCTTTTAAACTATTTGCCATTTCCCGCATTAGCAAGGTAGCAGTAAGAACAGAGGACTGGGCCTTTTTTGGAATATCCTCACCTGGCCCCCTCTGTTCCTTCTTTTGGAAAATCAAAGGAAAACGAGAGGGGAGGATTTCCAGCCCCCCGCTCCCTCCCCTTTTAGTCGCCTTCCACGACACGCAGGGAATACGTGGGAAGTATTCTTAATCCCCTATCCCAGGGATATATATATATACATATATATATTTTTTTTTACATACTATTCGCCATTTCCCGTGATAGCGAGGTAGCGTTAAGAACAGAGGACTGGGCCTTTGAGGGAATATCCTCACCTGGCCCCCTTCTCTGTTCCTTCTTTTGGGAAAAAAAAAAAATATAATACAATGGTTGTACATGTCACAGATATAATGGCTTTAGAAAGATTATGAAAAAAAAAATCTCAAATACGTGAGGAAATACATACAGGGGTAAATTGGTATTATCTAAGTATATGAGGAGACAAAAAAAAAATTGCAAGAGAGAGGAGATATAATGACAAGACATGCAGATATCTGAAATATGCATGGGAATGCCAGATATCAGATGACCTACTGATCAATGACAAAGGATATCGGCTGTAGGACAATAACAATAATTCATATTTCTAATTCAAATGAATGATAACAGGAGAAAAGAAACTTTCTTGAAGGAGCTATTGTCCTGAGAAGACATAATCTGCAGAAATCCAAGAGCAGTGTTATTCTACCTCTTCCTTCCACGTACTATTTCATTCAAAGCTTCAAAAAGCTAAATCAATTTACCATATTACCAAGCTCTGCCTCTGCCCATGCTATTCTGGCTGACACACCAGACAGATTGGAACCTTCACTCTCAATTCCATTTTCTACTTCTTCTGCTACAGATGGTTCCAATTCATAAATGCTCTCCCCTCTACGCATGTCTGTCAGCATCCATGGACCTCCTGCACTGTAAATTGACAGATCAAATTAAAATAGGACACAATTTATTTACAACATCTTAACAGAAAGCTGGGGAAAATATGACCATTTGTCAAATGCCTGTGACCAATATGAATAAAATGCAGTGTATCTGTAAGTGGTCTTAAAAACTTTTATTCACTGAAAAAGCTGATGTGAAGGGTTTAGAAAGAGCTTTCTGATAAAAAGTTTACACCCAAAACTTAAAATAAGTTCCCTCAGTGGTGATTCAAAAGGACATTGGAATCTGCATCTCCCAAAAGAGAAAAGAGGAATACCAGGGCCGCACACAGCAGATCTATGACGTTTAAACTAAAGTATCGTCTGACAAAGATAGTAGATGAATGCCAAGACCACTTTTCTTGATTTCCTTTCATGAATGGTTTCTAAGGGGGCTAAAGCAGACCAACCTCTCTTTTATTATGTACTTTTATGTACAGTCTAGACTGAAATCATTAAACAAGTTTCTTAATCCACAATGGGATATTCCTCACAAAAATAGGGTTTCAAGGATTCAAAGTACACAAATAAATGGTCCCCTTGATCAACTCCATAAAGTCTGAAAAACCTCAGAGAGACTTAACAGGGCATTAGGCATGATGCTCTTTTGAGGAAGTCTTTCAAGAAAGAGTGGATGATAATAAGGCTATTTACTGAATTATTGAATTGGTAAGCATACAAAAGAAAGACTCCTGCTGAAAAGGGCAGGGAACAGCTGGTGAGATGTCTAATTATCATTTGGTGGAGGCAGAGGTGAAGGTCTAATTATTATTTGGTGGAGGCAGAGGTGAAGATATGTATAGGTTATTACAAGAGGTAATGATGTAGGTGACAAGGTGGTGAATGTTAGTGAGCTTGAAGGAGGCTTGTGTCGAGATACCATGACAGTCTGACTATAAAATGGCCAAAGGTGAGAGTGAATGATGATGGAGGAGTGGGTGGAGAATGGAAAGCATACAGGGAAGCAACACAGCCATGTGCAAGGGAATTGGGTGGCATGCAGACAGCATGAAGTGGTAGTGAGAGAAGGGATGAGGAAGTTAAGCTGCCAATGAAAGAGGAAAGAGAGTTATTTAGGTATCATTTCAGAGAAAGAGAGTAAGTGACTAAAAGATATATGACAAAAATAGTTTGAGGTCAAGAGGGTGAAGGTGCTGAAAAAAGGGCAATGAGAGATGGGGGGAGCAATTACAAACAAACTTTAAGAAGAATAAGAAAATGTTTGGAGGGAGGTTAAAACTGAGAGAAATAGAAGAGAACTAATGGAAACATCAGTGAAAGGGGAAAATGAGGAAGTGGTAACCTGAAGAAATGATGTGATGAGGAGATAGATTTAGCATTTTGAAGGATCATCGAATATGTTCAACGACAGAGTGGCAGATGCGTTAAGTTTGAGTCAGGGAGGTACGTGAAGTGAGAGCATCATAGCAAATGGTTTAGTAAAAAGAGACTGTCTATAGGATACACAAAATATATAGTCTCCTTAAATAGCAATATTTTATTATTATATTTTTTATTATTTTGCTTTGTCGCTGTCTCCCGCGTTTGCGAAGTAGCGCAAGGAAACAGACGAAAGAAATGGCCCAACCCACCCCCATACACAATGTATATACATACACGTCCACACACGCAAATATACATACCTATACATCTCAATGTACACATATATATACACACACAGACACATACATATATACCCATGCACACAATTCACACTGTCTGCCTTTATTCATTCCCATCGCCACCTCGCCACACAAGGAATACCATCCCCCTCCCCCCTCATGTGTGCAAGGTAGCACTAGGAAAAGACAACAAAGGCCCCATTCGTTCACACTCAGTCTCTAGCTGTCATGCAATAATGCCCGAAACCACAGCTCCCTTTCCACATCCAGGCCCCAGGCAATATGTTTTGCTTTAATTCATATTCATACAAGGGAACACAATGAATACAAGCAAATTCAGCTTGATTCCCTGTTGTTCACTTTGAGTGGACTTACATATACAATAATTATCAATCATATTTTGTCTTTTTAATGGCTATCTACTCATCTATCATGTCAGTTTTCTCCCTCTCTTACATCTATCTCCTCCCTCTTTTTCATTTCAATGTCAATTTTTTCTTCCTCCTCTCTCCTTCCCTTGCTTCCTCACTTCTATTTTGTTTATTTTGCTCAGGCCTGATAGGTGGAAGGTTAAGGAGTGGTGTGTTACAACCAAACCTAAAAGGATCTTGCATTTCCTTTCCCAGCATAGTTTGCTGAACAAAAGGGCATATTAATCATACGAGATAATTCTCATCATACCTGGTTTACACCATTCATTAAATATATCAGTTTTCTCCCCTTTTATTTCTCTAATACAAATATTTTCTTATTGTCACTTTGAAGAACAACTCTACCACTTTAACTTTTGACCACTTGACACTCACTGATCATCTTTTCTCTAAAGACTCTTTTGCCATGGCAACCCTCTTGATGGGAGTTACCAGATGGAACTGGCATCAAAGATGCAGACAGATGGAGAGATAGACAGATAGCCACATTTTTCAGACTTATTCAATATTACTTGTTTTTTCTTTTCTCTTTGGTTTCTGTACTTTTTTTAAACTACAAAGTACTGTGCATAACTTTTAACCAAAAAATTGAGCTCAAAATATGTAATACACAATTGCACTTTTTTCATGCAAAAATGTTAGTATACTTTAACCAAGAAGCATCACTTGAGTAACTATTAGCAATGTTTCTCTCCCATGGAAATTTGTCAGGGGTGGCTGGGTATGTTCCACTGGCTATAATTTGTCAGAATTTCAAATTTCTCTCCCATCTATATCAATTACCTACAAACGCTTAAGAAATTCACAGAATATGAACGTTCAAGTTTACCAAATTTCTAGGACTGTGGCAAATTAAATGTCCTATGCCTGCAAGCATAAGTTTTATCCATGTTTATAAATGCGATATATACAGTAAGTCATTCTCTTTCTCAAAGTATTTCTCACAAACATTTCTTCACAGCAAAAAAATTATACATTACATAAATTAGTCTCACCTTGGCATTCGCTTCATTATATCAAGAACACCAACACCATTCCAGTGTTGAGCAGCCCTCAGTTCTTCTGTAGTCACCCCAACTATCTGTACAAATTGTACAGATCCATTAGGTGTTGTGACACTTCCAAGTTGCGGATCCTCACCCATCAACATATGTTGCACCCGACTTTCACTATTATCTAATGGACAATGCCAAGAGACATGGTCGCCAACACACAATACAGACTCTGTAAGAATAGAAAGTAAGCACCACCTAGTTAATGATGTTGTCCAAGGTAAAGCAGATTATTTTATTTTTTTCACACATATTTGCCATTTCCCATTAGCGAGGTAGAGTTAGGAACATGTGACAGCTTCAGAGGGAAAATCCTTACTTTTCCCACAGGATGGGAGGATTTCCAGTCCCCAGCTCCCATCCCTTTTATTCACCTTCTACAACACACAGGAAAAACATGGGAAGCATTTCTCTCCCCTATCCCCAAAGATAATTATATCAGTTATCAAAAATCCTGTAGTATAACCATTTCTAAATGAAAAAATAAATCAATAAATTCACAGTGTAATATAGCCTTTCATCTATCTTCATTAACCATGTACCTATACGATATTTGCACCACTGAATTTTCCTTTCATCTATCTTCAGTTGCCATGTAATATATCTTTTTTTTTTTTTTTTTTTTGCCGCTGTCTCCCGCGTTTGCGAGGTAGCGCAAGGAAACAGACGAAAGAAATGGCCCAACCCACCCCCATACACATGTATATACATACGTCCACACACGCAAATATACATACCTACACAGCTTTCCATGGTTTACCCCAGACGCTTCACATGCCTTGATTCAATCCACTGACAGCACGTCAACCCCGGTATACCACATCGCTCCAATTCACTCTATTCCTTGCCCTCCTTTCACCCTCCTGCATGTTCAGGCCCCGATCACACAAAATCTTTTTCACTCCATCTTTCCACCTCCAATTTGGTCTCCCTCTTCTCCTCGTTCCCTCCACCTCCGACACATATATCCTCTTGGTCAATCTTTCCTCACTCATTCTCTCCATGTGACCAAACCATTTCAAAACACCCTCTTCTGCTCTCTCAACCACGCTCTTTTTATTTCCACACATCTCTCTTACCCTTACATTACTTACTCGATCAAACCACCTCACACCACACATTGTCCTCAAACATCTCATTTCCAGCACATCCATCCTCCTGCGCACAACTCTATCCATAGTCCACGCCTCGCAGCCATACAACATTGTTGGAACCACTATTCCTTCAAACATACCCATTTTTGCTTTCCGAGATAATGTTCTCGACTTCCACACATTCTTCAAGGCTCCCAGAATTTTCGCCCCCTCCTCCACCCTATAATCCACTTCCGCTTCCATGGTTCCATCCACTGCCAGATCCACTCCCAGATATCTAAAACACTTCACTTCCTCCAGTTTTTCTCCATTCAAACTCACCTCCCAATTGACTTGACCCTCAACCCTACTGTACCTGATAACCTTGCTCTTATTCACATTTACTCTTAACTTTCTTCTTTCACACACTTTACCAAACTCAGTCACCAGCTTCTGTAGTTTCTCACATGAATCAGCCACCAGCGCTGTATCATCAGCGAACAACAACTGACTCACTTCCCAAGCTCTCTCATCCCCAACAGACTTCATACTTGCCCCTCTTTCCAAAACTCTTGCATTCAGCTCCCTAACAACCCCATCCATAAACAAATTAAACAACCATGGAGACATCACACACCCCTGCCGCAAACCTACATTCACTGAGAACCAATCACTTTCCTCTCTTCCTACACATACACATGCCTTACATCCTCGATAAAAACTTTTCACTGCTTCTAACAACTTGCCTCCCACACCATATATTCTTAATACCTTCCACAGAGCATCTCTATCAACTCTATCATATGCCTTCTCCAGATCCATAAATGCTACATACAAATCCATTTGCTTTTCTAAGTATTTCTCACATACATTCTTCAAAGCAAACACCTGATCCACATATCCTCTACCACTTCTGAAACCACACTGCTCTTCCCCAATCTGATGCTCTGTACATGCCTTCACCCTCTCAATCAATACCCTCCCATATAATTTGCCAGGAATACTCAACAGTGAATTTTGCTAAGTGAAACAGAACAGGTCATCAGTCAAAGAACAACAGAGCCTAACCAACATCATGATCAACTGTGTTATATAATCAAGACATATAATCATTACTCATTAGTCTTCAAGTAACAAACTACACAACACTCTCATATAACATTCTATCTAAATAAACATACACTTTTCCAGCACCATGATGGGCAAAAAGATCACAAAAATAAATATCCACATATAGAGCCCACCTCTCTTAAGAGCCCATATAACATACAGGGCTACATACAAGGATGTGTAGAGGAGGGTACATGTGTTGGAAACGAAATGTTTGAGGACAATATGAGGGGTAAGTGGGTTTGATCGAGTAAGTAATAAAAGGATATGAGAGAGGTGAGGTAATAAAAAGAATGTAGTTGAGAAAGCTGAAGAGGGTATGCTGAAATGGTGTGGATTAATGGATTACTTTCAAAAGGAAAATAAAATGAATCTGCTAAAACTGATTGAGTTAAAAGATCTCTCTTCAACTAAAAGCCAAAAATGTTTACCTTGTTTGGAATACTTTTGTGACAGTGAACAGCCCTTAACATCCCGAAAAAGACAAAATATGCACCCCCCAAAAAAGTTCTGAAGTATAACTTAAAATCCGAATGCTGCCTAGTAAGGAATATCCAAAAACAACAGCATGTGTACCTCTTCATGGCACTTCCTACTTCACAAATTAATTCTGCACACAAAATCCTTGTCAATCTTATGTCCACAAATTATTCTATGATTACAAATAAAAGTTCTGCTGAATCTTCTAATTCTTGTAACAACAACAGAGTATAAGAAATTAACCAATTTACTTTTTGACTTATCTATCCCTGGCTTACCAGACTGGAAAACATATTTTGCTAAAGCCTGCATGATGGCTGCAGGCCAAGTGGGTGGATTTTTCTCTCCATCTTCTCTCTTCAAGCGCATCGTTAACTCAAAACCAAACCCGCTGGGGCATTCTGGCCCTGTTGCCTCATGAACTCGGCCATCTCCATGAAGGTCAGAGCACCCAAAGCTAGGGGAGACAGATTGTGATTAAAAATATTTCAAAATCATATATCTTGCTAAATTTTAGTTGTAGTGTTTATATGTTTCACCACAAAAACAATTCATACACATGGCTGTATACTTCCAGGGTCATTCATACAAGCTTTTCTTGTGAAGTGCCCATCAAAGGATAAATCAATGAGACAAGAACAAATTCAAAATTGTCGAACTAACAGAGAAATTTCAAACAAAAATCAATATATCAAGTAACTATTCTATTTATATCTCTGATGCCTGTTCTAACTGGAACTCCCTCAGAGGAGTGGCCACAGCAACAGTCTCCATAACTAAAGAATTTCAGTGTTGTTTCTTAGCCTATATGCCTCACCCTTAACAGGGTATTGGCAGAGGGCAACTCTAGCACAGTGTTTGCTGAGGCTTTTACCTAATGTTCCTAATGACTACTTCTATCTAATGTTCCAACCAACTACTTCTACCTAATGTTTCACCAAATGCTCAAGCCTATATGTTCCTACCTACTTCTATTCACTGCTCCTACCATTTTGCCAAAAGGCAGGGCTAGCACATGGTGCTCATCTTGGGAAAATCTAGTTACAAAGAATGAGCTATTACTGGATATAAAAGGGGTGACTCCACAAATGATGATGAACTATAAAATGCTAAGCAATAATTGTAACCTGTTTATGAGAGGGGTACAATAATATTCTCAAGCATTATCAAACATTACCACTACAACACAACAAAGTCAGTCAACGCTTATCTTGGTTTTGATATGCATAAATATCATATTTTAAGAACATGTTTCTGACCAATGTACACAGTAATTCTATAAAGAATTACAATAACAAATAAAAACTGTTAAAAAAACTAATGCAGTTCATATGGCATAAAAATATCAGAGGTATCTATCGTTATCATTAACTTCATTCACATTTGCACAGATCAGATCTAGTGTACACAGGAATGTATCTTCAATGGAAATACATTTAGAAGAACTGGAGTTCCCAGTGAGGATAGGATGACAGGGAATATATACATTAGAAGTGGAGGGAACAAGGAAAAAGGGGAAACCAAGAAGAAGGTGGAAGGATAGAGTGAAAGATGCTTTGAAGGTTCGGGGCATGAACGTGCTAGGGATGTGAAGTACACAAGGGATAGAGTGAAATGGAGCAATGTAGTATACACTGGGTTAACACATTGTTAATAGGATGAACAAGGGTATATGAAGAAGCAACAGAGAAAAAAAGAACAGTTTGTGGGGCCTTGTCATGGATAAGAGGGCATTGGTTTCTGTGCATTACAAATAGAAGCTAGAGAGTGGATGTGAGCGAATTAAGCCATTTCTTCATCTACTCCAGGCACTACCTCACTAACAAAGAAAAAGGCAAACCTGTACAGACAGGGCTTTTAAACACAAAAACATGAAAGGATGAGCATTTTATCTTACAGTATAGTTTCCAGTTTCACTGGTTCTGTAATAACTATTATCTACACAAGTTACAAACAAATCATCACAATTCACTATTCACCAAAGTAATGATACTTTACATAAAATGAGAATGACATAAGTTAGCAGTTTGTGCCACTGCATAAAAAGAGACAACATACATAGAAACTCAAAACCAACTCATACCTAACATAGTGCCAGTGAGGAGGGATGTTCAGTTTAGTATTCCCTGGGTTGGCATACATACTGATGTAATCAAGAGGGTCTGGTCCTCCCAACCTGGGGAGGAAGCAATAATTAGATTTCAACATACAGTAATAAGAATCACTATCACCTGAAAGCATATCTAGAAAATATAATACAATATAGTATAACTATCTACATCTCTGATGCCTGTTCCAACTGGAACTCCCTCAAAGGGGTGGCCATGGCAACAGAGACTCCATATCTTAAGAACCCCAGTGCTGCTTCTTAGCCTTTAGTGCCTCACCCTTAACAGGCCACTGGCAGAGGGCAAGTCTACCACAGTGTTTGCAGAGGCTTCAACCTAATATTCCTGATGACTACTTCTATCTAATGCTCCTACCCACTACTTCTACTTAATGTTCCTCCCTAATGCTCCTGCCTAAATCTTCCTACCTACTTCTATCTACAGCTCCTACCATTTTGCCAAAAGGCAGGACTAGCGCATTGTGCTCAACGTAAGAAAATCTAGAGGTACAAAGAATGAGCAGCATGAATGATAAGGAGAGATTGTATGTTTGTGGACAGAATGCCAGTAGTCCACATGTTAGTGAGGCAGAAAGAAAAGACAGCTACCTGGGTCAGAGGAGTGCAACTTGACAACCACTTAAGTGCTGGCTCACTAAGCAGATGTCATTAACCCTCCTGATAATAAAATATGCAACAACATTTCCTAGAGAAACATCAACACCACACTGTGTACTGCTTAGATCAACAGTAACTCAGCCATACACTGGGCTATGTATCACTTATTTCTTGACTGTTTTTTAGTATTCTAATATGATGTCCTCTCATTTCCGGAGGGTAATAGCTTTTCACTTTACTGCTCCAGTATCTAAGATGCATGTCAGTGTCTAGAGACTGATCTGGTGGGAGAACTAAAAAGGAAACAATTACCTACTTCTCTTTGACTAGATATAATAATTTTCTGTCTCAAGCTTTTTTCTACAAGCTCATCTGATTTCACAATATTCTGGTACATTGCGGGTTTTTCCAGACCTCAGATTTCCCTTGATATTGATAACCTTCACCAATATCACCTTATCTAATATCACAGACTAAAACTGGAGGTTGCAAGTCAATTTCTTCCACTTTCATTCTAATCTCCAACCGTTGCACTACCTGTATGGGAAAAAACTTTATCATCTATTGATGATCTTACCCTTCAGTGTAAGCTTTACGCAACTGCTATTACTGATATAATATTGCCTTTGAAATCATGTGATATTCTCATACCAAACAAAAAATAAGTCTGCACCATAAGACAGGCACAAGAATTTCTGAATTTATCGATCTTGATCATTTACATGCATACCCCCGAAAAAAAAATCCTTGAATACACACAGATTATAATCGTATTAATCAAAGCTAAAAAACATTAAGTAGTTATTTGGGTGAAGGTTGTCATTAATTACCAATACTTGACAAGAGCGGTGACTTGCAGTGGATTTGGCTGGTCAAGATAGATGCTGCGACATCTTGCATAGAGAGCCTCTAAGCCTGCAGGAATTGTTGCTGGCGTCTCACCTCCACTTATCACCTGTTCGTGGCCAGAAACCTGCCCCTGAACATGGCCAGGTCCTGCTCCTTGACCTTCCTTCCAGTCCATAACAAGGACACAGTTCCCGAATTCGCTCTCTCTACCTGAACCTGACGAGGGGTAACTATAGATGATTCAATTTTATGAGAAAAACAAGTTGATTACAGCCAGCAAAACAGAATAACATCATTTTGTATTACAATATAAATTCCACTCCTTATTTTAACCTTACTTAAATAATTAGAAAAGATCGAATACTTTTTCCACATCTAATCAAAATCTTAAAATATCTTCGCTGTCACGCTGTTCTAATTTTGTCAAGCTGCGGAAGCTTAAACTGCTCCACTGTTTACGGTGTAAAAATGAAACATTACACTAAATCGCGGTAGAAAGATTTTCTATTGTACTGTAAGTGAGAACAACTGAAAATTTTGAAGTCATTTCACATTAGGAAATTACACCAAGATGACAGGACGTCATCAATGTAAGCAAAATGCATAGACTTCAGATGTATGAAAATTTGTTCGAGAGATGGGACCCCAAGAGTGTAAAACTCCCTCCCTGTGCAGTTCAAAAAGGTAGCTACAACCAATCATGTGTAATTAAAAATGGTTCAGTTCCAAAAGTCAGTTATCAATTATTTAAGTTTACTCTAACCTAAACCAGCTGTTTGAAGTCAGTCTTAAGAAGTTTCCCATAATAGATTCGTTTTATTCAGTCTAGTCTCAGCAACCCCACCCGACCATTTTAACACACATTTCTGACTGCAATATGTATATTTTCAATAAATTCCTATCTTTAATGAAATAGGTCGAGATCCCTCGAATGGAGAGGGAAATTTTGCAACAGTGTAACCGCACCGAATGGTACATTTTATAGGATACGGGTATATTTTGTATTATTAAGGAAAAAGTTAAAGGTTTTGATATTTACACTTAAAGACGAATCACGCCTGACAGCTGCTCGCGTTGACTTTTATTCTAAAAGTAAACTGTTCTTTAACCGTAGAATTGTGTACTCTAAAGTGTGAGGATCTCCCTGGAGAACACGCAAGTTTTTACCTCATAACTTATTGTGACTAAGCATGTCGTTATAGGTAGCATATTAATGGAAAAAGAATTTAGCTCAGATAGAAACTTGCGAAGAGAATTTGAAACATTCCACCCCCGCCCAGGGCAGTTTTATGTTCTTGCTTCACCTCCACGTCGAGTCCTGCCATCCACCTACAAACTCACATCATCTCCATCTATAACACAATACTTCACTATACATAACTGAAACAACCCTTTACTCTAAACCCAAGTGTTCATACGTTTTTCGCAAAAGTCATGACAGCATATTCCCACTTTGAATACCCGGTGCCGAATCGTAAAGGTGCCACAGTCGAGATTGGCTGTGTGTTTCCCAGGTGCCCCATTACTGACATCTAGCGACTGGAGCCAACTTCAGTCTGCAGACATAGCTCTCAGACCTGTTTCTTTTTCTACTCATTTCTGCAGTATCCGTTGTCTCGTATCTACCCTTCCCCTGTTAAGCATCATATCTCCACTTCCTCGCTTGACCTTTTTGAAACCTAAATGCCCAAGTCTGGTTCATTCTATAATATCAGATCTATTTTAATCTTTACCATTGTTTCCCCTCCAAGCATGGTGTTAGCGCATACTGTTTTACAAAAACTCCCTTGCTTGTTTTCTTGATCTCAAGCCTTCTAATTCTGAAGCCCTCTGGCTCAGGTAAAGTCATAGGGGTCAGAACCCCCTATGACTTCCCCTTTATATTTCATAAATACCTCCACCTCCATCCTCTCCCACTCTCACATCCTCCAACTATGTACAACTCTTTGTCTGTTTAACTTCTTGCCACGAGGTAGAACACTTTTCAGTGCCATGTGCTTAAATCCCCGCATCTCATGTCACCAAAACTCTGGTTTTGTGTCCCATGATTGTCACCACTGCCTCCTGGTGCTGCAACCTAGTGTCACAACTGTTTTTTCTTCTTTTTCTTCTTCTCCTTCTTCTTCTTCTTCTTCTTCTTCTTCTTCTTCTTCTTCTTCTTCTTCGTCTTCGTCTTTTTCCTCATCTTTTTTCCTTATGCAGGGCAATTCAATATACTGTACGCCACAAGCATTGGCGTAGACGAAACTTTCTTTTCCTTCTTTAACGATGTGTAAGAGATAATGACATCATACACGAGTTTCCGACCGTCATCACGACCAATCTTCGAAAGCACTTTTTTTTTTTTGTCTTTCTCTGAATCCCCTTACTATAAACGTAGCATTTCTTTCCTTAAAGATCCTCAAACCACAGTCTTATTTCTGTCTGGTCTAACTGGTGACGTCCACTCTCTCCCTTTGAAACACCAACTTTGGCACTTTGGGAGAGTTCAACAGTCTTTTCTGTGTGGCTAGTTCACCAACTTTTCCTGGGACAGGTATTGCATAACCGACTGGGATGCCTCATGCTGTGCTGAACGCATGGCAAAGGCTATATTGGCTGGAGTCCTACATCCCATCTTCCATGTAATCCTTCTTCCCCAGTCATGGTTTGATCGCATCTGCTCTGAAGCCTATCGTATCAGGCACAGAACATATTGAGCCAAGACTCTTTTCCCTTACCCTATATCTGGATCCAGTTTAATTTCTGATTGGAATTACTGCAAAGATGATCTTAAAGTCAAGCACACCATTGTAAAATGTGCTGCTTTGAATCCTGCTGCCAAACCTTTCTAGTCGTGAACCAAAAACATCTCCAATATTATTAACAAAAGCACATTATGAATATAATCACCACAGGTTATCTTAAACCTCACCACTAGCTTGACAGTCCATCCTCACCACCACAAGCTTGACGATCCGTCCTCACCACCAGCTCGACGGTCCTTCCTCACCACCAGCTTGACGGTATGATGAATCCATCCTATAGGTATGTAGTCTCTCCTACTGCTCACGGCTTCTACCATAGTTCAGGAGGCATGGGTTCCCTCCCATTCAGGTAAGACCGAAAAAAAGATGGTAGGATGGAGTATGAGAGACTATAAAGTTAATGGGACTTTTCCAGTGATAAGAATTCCTTCCCAAGCGCCACGATCCCCTTCCAGTGGTTAGAAGCAGCTGCCATACACCATACTTCCCCCTGGAGACAGACCTAATTTCCCCCCTCTTCCCTCTAGTGCTTCCCAGAATATAAGGAAGCCTGCAGCTACCCACACAAGACTACCACACAGTAATACTAACAAGAAAATCTTCTTTGTCTTCTCTCTCTCTCTCTCTCTCTCTCTCTCTCTCTCTCTCTCTCTCTCTCTCTCTCTCTCTCTCTCTCTCTCTCTCTCTCTCTCTCTGTAGTGGATAGTAGGCAGCCACCGACCAAGCATGACTGGTCATGCCTGGTTACTGGGAGGATTAGTGACAGGTGCGCAGTAAGCGAGCACTTCAGGTTCAGGTTGATGCCTTTTCTCTGCGTCACCCACACCTGGGCTGCTGGCTTTCAGTCCACAAACATTCAGTGCCTCCAACTGACATAATGCTTGGCAACTCCTAAGTCACATGACTTAGTCTAGATCTTCTTGCGACGTACGCCACATGCTGGCTCTGCCTTTTGGCAGTCTCGTTGCAAGTCTTCGTCTTAAGTCTTCGTCGTAAGTATGTGCTTTCACAATTTTCTCCTCATAGTTACTGTTCATACTCCTATCTTCGCCATCCCTACTGACGAGAACACTCTTATTCATCGCCATCTTCACTGTCTTACTTCTGGTCATCTCTTGCTTCCGTCATTACCTGCATCGCAAATCGCTTCGCCGCGCCAGACGTCACCTGAGCATCACTTCACCCCGCACACGTCACCTGAGGATCACTTCGCACACGTCACCTGAGAATCACTTCACCGCGCCAGACGTCACACGTCACCTGAAGAAAGATAAAGATTAAATCTGCCAGACATCGTGGCTCGACATCAATAAGGCTTCACATAGGAAAAGCGTCGTTTTGTGGCTTTCAATCACTGATATGATATAAAGAGAGAGAAGCAGAGAGAAATACTTCAGGCCTGTAAGGTGAAGACATTGCTGATAAAAGAAATGGTAGTAAAATTTTTTAATTCATGGCAGTGTTATGTTCTGTGTTGACCCAGGCTTTATCTGGTGTGATTGGAGGTGAGGGGGCAGCTACCACACAGGGTTGTAAGCCGTGTACTGAGGTTTGTTTAAGGTATCAGAAGCATTAGAACTGGGCATGGGCGGAGGGATGCCAAACCTGAGCAATGGCACAGGAGGACCCGACCTGAGAGTGGGGATGGTAGGGTCAGGGAGGAACAGGCCGCCCTCCTCCCTCACCACTTGCCCATCAGCGCACCGTGCTGGCTTCCTGACTGGAACCTCAAGTGGTTTAATATTACCATGAGGTTCACGTGTTCTGGCTCCACATCTGAACCATCTTGCATCTGCCCATGCTCACCACGCTTGGTTTCGTCAGCACAACATCGTATCATTACCAATGATAATTTTCAAAATTCTTAAAGATATTGTTTTCCTAGCGAGCAGCGAACAGCTTAAAGGAATTCGATATAACAGCAATCAATACAACACCCCTTTGTCGCTGCACTGGTTTCTCCACATGTATTGGAAGGTCGATAATATGTGTACAAGGGCCACTAAAGTCGACCATCATACCTGCTAACTTACTTAACAGGCCTCCGGTAAGTCGGCAGTAAGCCGTCCAATCACGTAACGTAGGGGAATGTTACATCAGCCACCACAATCTGTACGTCCGATGTACCTCAGCTGTGTGAATCACCAGCCACTACTACCCGATGATATACTCCCAATGGGGAAGTAATGAAGATCATAGATAAGGCTTGTGGCGATATGCTCGACTGCTGGAAACATAATCATAAAGTTCATAAGCTGCATCCACGCGCCACTCTGGCAAGAGTTACCAATTATTATGGATATTATAATTAATTCATAACCAGCAGTGTAGCTTGGAAAGGTATTACTCACCCATAATACGAATATTGTTACGATTTTGTTCACTGAAAAAATTACTTTAAAATTATCCTCATTATATAACATTAACCCAATAAACAACTGGCAACGATGTGTAAACGGTGGCGATGTGAGCTGTTGAGGCCGTGGCCGGCGGGAAGCGAACGACATTACCCAAGTTGTGTGTGCTGGGCAGAACCCAACACAGTTGCAAGGCCGCCTTCCTGTGTACAGGACCTTCATCTGACGCTACTTGTTCATTGATATTTAATTGTAAAGTGTGCACGTCGGTGTGGGACAGCTACCATTCGCATTACATGAGGTACGACAAAGTTCAGTTATATACATAATTATGAATATAATTCTATATGATTTTATAGAATTTAAGAATATACGTTTGGAATAATTATTCTATTAATATTAGGGTTATGGGAAATCTTTACAATTGAATGGGAAATAATGGCATGAAATGTATAAGAATGAGTATGATATTGATAGAAATTAAGTAAAGTAAGGGAAAAGTGTAATACTAAAGGAAATGTATAATGATAATAATTATGATTTTAATCATGTCAGTATAATAAGTGTTGATATTACTTATTATAGTGATTAATTACGCCAAACAACAGAAGTATCAAACATGTGCTATGATTATGACGAGCATCACACAGGTTACAGAACGTTGCTTACAATACAGAAACATTGCCAAGCATAGTAACAAAATTAACATAATAAGAAGGATAATTTAATTGGCTACACGTGAACTGCTCATGCATTAGATAACAAGAGAAACATCAGCATGCACGGCACCATCAACCAATGCATGGTTATTTGAAGCAAAAGTTGAACTTTAAGAAGTCAATGTCTGTGTCTCGCACCAGCAGTTCCGAAACCTGGGATAGTTTGAAGTTTATTGTACTTACTATTATACAAACTTGAAATTTTGAGAAAAATTGCTAGTCATTAGAGAAATTCTTTCCCTTATTTTTCACACTTGTTCGTTTACTTTCCTGCGTTATTAAAGTAACGCCAGGAACAGACGAAGGCCGCATGTTAGCATGGGTGGCTTTACAAATCGGACCGCTTTCAACTCACTTTGTTAAGTAAGGAGGCAGAGCTGGAACCATCCCAAATGTGAGAGCAGCGCTTCACACAATGACTGGTCAATCCGTTGTATAAACGGAGCAATTGTATGGAAAGAAATTTAGACTTCTAAACGGGATTCTTACTTTCTCAGATGTAGCTATTTCTGTAATGTGATGTTTTCAAGATAGTGTGAATGTTACAGTAATGCCATGTATGTTCATTGAGTCAAAAGATGGAATTACAGAACCATCGAAGGAGAGGAAAGTTGACAGAAACTGGGTCTTGGTGACATTAAACTTACCCAAAATTCTTGTTCCATCACTAAAATCCTGTCAAAGTTTGACTTTACTAAGGGAGTTTTGTTGAGACGGGATGTAGATCGAGTGAGAGAAGGAGCAGAATTGAAGAAGATATGAAGGAATACAGCATTGAGTCCTCAGCATATGAATGCATTTGGTTATGTGTGGGAGAAATCGTTGATAAAAATGAGGAAAAGTTTAGGAGACAGGACAGAACCTTGAGCGACACCGCTGTTGATGGAGAAAGGGAAAGAGGCTGATCCATCAACAACCACGGAGGAAGATCGGCCAGAGAGGAAGCTAGATATGAAGCAAAGTAAGGTTGGGAAGCCAAAAGAGGGGAGCTTAGAGATGAGAACCCAGTGCCGTGCCACACAGTCAAAAGCTGTAGATGTATCGAGCACAACTACATGGGATTCCCAGAAATCTTCTAGGTATGATGACCAGACATTAATAAGATAGGAAAGAATATCACCAGCGGATCTCACTCTACGGAAGCCATATGGTTGATCAAGGAGAAGACCTCGAGATTCAAGATGTTGAGGATATGGGAGTTGAGGAGGGCTTGAAAGACTGGAAATAGTAGATGGTAAAGCAATAGCACGAACGTTAGGTGTTAGAACGTTCACCCTTCTTAAGGAGAGAATGTACCAACCAATGCGTCCTAGAAGAAATTATTTTCAAACAGAAACTGAGCATACGAACAAGCACAGGTGCAAGTTCAAAGGCATAGAAACCATATTTCAAGACTGATTCTAGTTTTCCCAACCCCTTATCATGCATGCCATTCTGGTTACTCTTACCCATATCATGCCACTAGTCCTTCCTCATATCATGCTATTTCACACCTCAACACATTAACCAAGCAAGCAACATGCACATACCACAAGGGCACAGAAAGCGATATAATCTAAACACACAAATGGCAAACCTCGCGTAGTAAAGAAACCTGCTTATGGCACGTTACATACCAACCATGACGAGATGTCATTGTTTAATTTTCATTAATACTGATGTAATTTTCGTCCACAGGTTGACGTGAGGATGATGGAAGCGCTGGATGACGGTGAGTAACCTGCAGTAGTCGCAGATCCTTGGCCTTTTGTGCCACATAGTTTAAGCAGGCCACACAAAGTCCAGGCTGACCATACACTAGAATGAATGTAGAGTCAAGAACTTTGGCTGGGTTTTTGAGGTATTGCGGGGGAAATGGCCGGTCTGGGGTCGTGAGGCCTAATGTGAGCTGTGGCAACACACCTCCAGGTTTGCTGGATTCGTTTTCGCTATTCTTCAGTTCCTTGTGGCGGCGAGAGTAGTGTTGAGAAAGTGTGTTATTCTGTTATGCTGATGACATTACTTGTGTTCTGGAGGTCAAGGTAGTCTCTCGGTGGGTGGCAGTATCCCTCAGTTGACCACGGAGAATTTACGAAACATTTCAGTGTGTCTGGGTAAACACCACAGTCCCTGCACAGACGTCGGGTCCAGACCTTCCTCTGCCCGGCAGCAGACGTCGGGTCCCGACAACAGGAAAGTAGTAGTATGGTAGTGAGGCCAGCCTACAGTACTTCCTCCTCACTACCTTGCTGAGGCGGAGGACGCAGGCAAGTAGGCATTAACATGACACAATATCAATATTATGATCACATAATAATAATTATAATAATAATATTATCATTATTATTGTTTTTCTTTTGTGTAACATATAACTGCTAGTTGTGTTGACCATTGATGACGTGTTATCCACTGATGATGTGTCGTGTTAAGCATAAAAAACATGGGATGGCTTGATGGCATGCTGTATAACCCATCGTGAGCGTGTTGTGTTGACCGTTGATGACGTTTTGTGCTGACCATTGATGACGAATGTTATTTATTGATGACTCGTATTCATAGTGATGTGTTGCGTTTACCGTTGGTTTTATGTTGACCATTGATGGCATATTGCGCCTGTTGACCATGAATGGAGTGTTGTTGACCATTAACGGGGTGTTGTGTTGATCACTGACGGAGTGTTGTGTTGACCACTGATGGAGTGTTGTGTTGATCATTGATGGAGTGTTATGTTGATCACTGATGGAGTGTTATGTTGATCACTGATGGAGTGTTATGTTGATCACTGATGGAGTGTTATGTTGATCACTGATGGAGTGTTGTGTTGACCACTGATGGAGTGTTATGTTGATCACTGACGGAGTGTTGTGTTGACCACTGATGGAGTGTTATGTTGATCACTGACGGAGTATTGTGTTGACCACTGATGGAGTGTTGTGTTGACCACTGATGGAGTTTTGTGTTGACCACTGATGGAGTGTTGTGTTGACTACGACGGAGTGTTGTGTTGACCACGACGGAGTGTTGTGTTGACCACTGATGGAGTGTTGTGTTGACCACTGATGGAGTGTTATGTTGATCACTGACGGAGTATTGTGTTGACCACTGATGGAGTGTTGTGTTGACCACGACGGAGTATTGTGTTGACCACTGATGGAGTGTTGTGTTGACCACGACGGAGTGTTGTGTTGACCACGACGGAGTATTGTGTTGACCACTGACGGAGTGTTGTGTTGACCACGACGGAGTATTGTGTTGACCACTGATGGAGTGTTGTGTTGACCACTGATGGAGTGTTTTGTTGACCACTGATGAAGTGTTCTTGTGTTGCAGATGTGTGTGTTGGCGGGATGGGCAACTTGGTCCAGAAGGATGGCATTACCCACTGCGTTCTCCCGGTAAGTAGACATCGAACCATCAGCCCTCGCATGACTGACCACCATCATGGGAGGCTTTATGACTGTTGGGGAATATTCCTTAAGTTTAGAAAACGACGTGCTGCTACTGTTTAAAGAAAATGTAAATCCTGTTGACCGTGATGTAACTTGTTTATGAATAGGATGAAGTTAGAATGACTTGACCTTACGGTTGAAAGTCACGTTGAGAGGAATTCTTTGTTGCGTCTGCCAATCATCCCTGTTTCTGACTCCTTCCTGAGCAGGCAGAGAACGGGAAGATGTGTTTGTATGTTTGTCTGTGTTAATGTATAAGGGATACATGATGAGATGAATGTCATGTACAGTACAAATAGTAATTAATTCATTACAAGCGCATTCGCACATGAGAATTTAGTGAGCTGAGCTAACATATATGGAAGGAGTAAAGGCCTTAAATTTCCCAACCACTGAGAAGTATAAAGTAAGGAGTGACCTGATCACAGCTTAGAATGTGTTAAGCCAGATTGATGACGTAGACAGTGAACGCTTCATGGAAAGATGGGAGGACAGACTTAAGCAAGAAACTTGTTAGAAAACATGTGATACACTTTGATGGTATTGCAGTAGTTGTGACGAAGACACTGAGTGGTAATATGATACAAGTGGACAACATACACAAGCTTACAGTTGTATGACGTAAGGAGTGTTCAAGTGATGGGGCCCCACGAGTGTCGAACCCTACCCTTACAGTGAAAGACATAGGGCCCCACGAGTGTCCAACTCTCTCCTCGTACAGTAAATCGTTTGTGTTAATTAATAATCAAAAAGTTCTCTGCCAACAGAACATAAAGTTAACATGAATGAAAACCTCAGGTATTTCTGTAGGAGAAGATGCAAGCAATAATGTGACGTAAGTTCCTGATCCTTGTGGGTCATTGTCCATTGTAATATTGATCACATTTTGAAAAGTTTGCAGACAAAAAGTGTCGAGTTACAACCAGGTTGGCTGGGTACAGTTTGGATACAGCCACGTTGGCTGGGTACAGTTTGGATACAGCCACGTTGGCTGAGTACAGTTTGGATACAGCCACGTTGACTGGGTACAGTTTGGATACAGCCACGTTGGCTGGGTACAGTTTGGATACAGCCAGGGCGGCTGATTACTGGTTCGGAGAATACCTGTTGGCAGGCTACCGGCCATGTAAGGTATGACCGGGTCAGGTGTGTCTCGTGCTGGGTATGACCGGGTCAGGTGTGTCTCGTGCTGGGTATGACCGGGTCAGGTGTGTCTCGTGCTGGGTATGACCGGGTCAGGTGTGTCTCGCGCTAGGTATGACCGGGTCAGGTGTGTCTCGCGCTACCGGGTCAGGTGTCTAGTGCTAGGTATTCCGGGGTCAGTGTGTCCAGAGGTGGGTTGCTCCAAGTTAGGGTAACATAAGCTGGAATGTGGTCACCATCTTGACCACAGTCGCTCCGTATCACTTACAATCCCTTCCTAACCCCCCCCCCCCTCCTCCTCCTCCTCCTCCTCCTCCTCCTCCTCCACCCTCCCTCCCTCCCTCCCTCCCTCTTCCCCACACGCCAGGGACCGGGCTCGTAAACCCCATCTGTCCCCGTCTCCCTGCTTACGCCCGACATCTCTCTTTACCCATTTGGCCCCCAAACCCCACCCTACACTGCCGGTTATCAGCACCCACCCACACACACACACACACACACACCACCCACCCACACACCGCCCACTACACACACACACACACACACCACCTACCCACACACCGCCCGCTCCACACACACACACCACCCACCCAGACCGGCCGCCACCCACACATACCGTCCAGTGTGTTCAGACATTGTTGTGTTGTGTTGATACTTTTGTGAGGATGGTGAAGCGACGAACCTCGGCTCGTGGTGTTTGGTTGTCTTTTTTTCTTGTTACACCGTCTGTGACTTTTTTCTTCGATTTTTCTGGGAAGAGGTTGGTAACGTCGTGTTTGTGTTCCCTCATTTTAAGACCTTCCTGAAAGTGTCATTCCTCTGTAACGACTGACGGTTCTGTGATTGCCAGCTGCTGAGACAATAGATTTTGTTCAGTTGTATCCGGCAGCAGCTGAGTCTGATGAGGTTGTTGTATCGCGTTTCTGTTGATAACCTTCCCACCAGACCCAGCACTACACCATCCTGGGGTTTCCATGACAACGAAATCTTACACCAGCTTTAATGCTTGGTCCCTGGCTCTGTTACTTACCTTTCTCCGTTTTCTATCTGTCTGCTGATAGTCATCATTCGTTGTGTATATCCTCGGAGTGGCCGCCATCCCGCACCAATGATCACTTGGCCACATGTAGGCAGGTAGCTGAGCCCCAGTGGTCCAGCCACGCTGTTAAACAAGTGTTGTCTTCCTGAATAAATAACTTCCAGTGATCGCTGGCTGACCGTCGTCGTTCACTTCTCATATATCAATATTTGTCTTCAGTGGCGTTGTACCTAGTGTGTGTGTGTGTGTGTGTGTGTGTATGTGTGTGTGTGTGTATGTGTGTATGTGTGTGTGTGTGTGTCTATGTGTAGCACATGTTACCCGCCCCTGTCATCCTCCTGTGGTAAATGTGATCTTCATCATTGTTGACATTGTAAGTACAATTAGTTTTCTTGTGTGAGAACATGTTGATTAAGAACAGCACAAGTAATGAGTGTTATTACAGAATTCCTTACAAAACCTGTTCATTTTACTTGGGACAAACAGTCAAGACTTTAAAGCTCGTGTAAGTCACCATAAATATTCTGTACACACTGATCAACCATCTCGTGATGTGTTCGCTCACATGATGAACACATCACGTGATGGTGTGCTGCTTCCATCATAAAGTGTGACAATTTGATAGCTGACGTACATTTGACTCTGCTCATACAGGTGACTGATGGTAAGAATATGAATGTTAGTAGAGGATGATGTAGCCTAGACAACGTCATCTTATATATTTCACAATGACTTGTGCAAGAAGGCTGATGACCTGACAGAGCCGTAGTGACTCCAGCCAGTAGTAGGGTCAGCTTTGTTACTCGAGTTTCCTCTTGACTGACTGCACAGGGGTTCCCACGCTACCCTCACCGCCCGCTTCATTACCGTGGAAGATGTGATCCTGGCAACATCTACTGATGTCTCTCTATATTTTCCTCTATCTGTGATGTGTTACTGTTTGCTCCTGACGATGTGTTGAAAGCTTAAGCAAATTTTCCTGCTTTGATTTTCCATCGTGGTCTAATGTATATATATATATATATATATATATATATATATATATATATATATATATATATATATATATATAATGTGTGTGTTTTGTGTAAACAAGAATATACGTATGTACAATTGATTCGTTGGGTTAGTGTGGGAGGAGCGAAGGTAATGATAACAAAGGCTCATTTATGAAGGACATTGTAGTGTATAAACCTTCCATGAAACATGATGAGCCAGGAGGTGTGCACGCTTTATGATGGTATTATGAGAACCTGCTTCTACCAGGTTCCCTGACCAGATCACATGTCTTCTTTGTATTACCTCCCAGCAACTTGTGACGTATCTCCTACATGCACAGGTTGCCCATGAGGAAGTAGAATATATAGGATTTGCATTGATAACGTGAATCATTTATTGCTCAGTTTGTGAGTAAATTGACACTGGGTTTTGTTAACGGGCGGGAGGCAAACGCTGCCAGGTTAGTGGGAGATACACCGTTCTCCTTCTGAGTTGCCGTAGATCACGTGATGCTTGGCTCAGGGGATGAAACTCTACGTTGATGACAGTACAATTTTCAGTGTTGCTGGAACACATCGTCTGAACCTGAGATTAGTTTTCTTTCTTCTTTTTGTCCTTTGACATCTAGTGGTTCTGGAAATAACTGATGTCTTGGGATGAAGGAAAGGAAGATTAAAGTGAATTGTTTTGTTACCTTCACCAGTGCTAACATACGGTGCTTAATTAATGAGACATTTTCTTGCATTGCGATGTTTTATACATGTATTCATACAATTTACTTATTGTGTAAATTGATTCCTACCTTCCATAAGAAACCACACGAGGAGTGATTGCGAGAATTGAACATGTTCTCCCTAAGCTGGAGGCGTCTCCGGCACAATTTATAGAATGTTTTAAGATATGTAAAAGATTCAACATCGTCGATTTTATTTACTTATTTATCTATTTATTCATTTGCAGTAGCGCTAATATTACCAACGAGAGGAATGGAAGAAAACTTAGGTCGCAGTGTTAATATGGAGTGTGTGAAATATTTCTTCAAGAACAATATTGATGCGTGGACTAACCTGGGCGAAGGTGTTGTTCAGAGCAATATCCTTAATGTCTTCAACCTTCGTCTTGATCATCACTTGTTGTTGTTCTCCGGTACTGAGTGAGTCATTAAGCCAGTCATCATAACTCGCTGATCTTCCCTGGCCAGGCTGCGGTGCCACACCAACTTTAATGAACACATTCACCTGCTTTAAGAAAACAAGATTAATTTTATCATTCTTCAACATCATGACAACACTCAAGCGTGACCCACTGACTGTATGATGCCATCCAGCCGGCCGTTATTCTCCATAGTGCTAACTGTTTAGTGTTTCTCAGTGTGGTTTTGTGAGGTGACGAGTGTGTATACTTACCCTCTGCCGCTCACATGGATCAAGATACAACAACGACGACCCTAATGTTAGGAGGTCTGGTTAGTGACGACCCTTGCGTTAGAAGGTCTGGCTAGTGACGACCCTTGTGTTAGAAGGTCTGGCTAGTGACGACCCTTGTGTTAGAAGGTCTGGCTAGTGACAATCATAGTATTACGAAGTCTGGCTAGTGACGACCCTTGTGTTAGAAGGTCTGACTAGTGACGATCATAGTATTACGAAGTCTGGCTAGTGACGACCCTTGTGTTAGAAGGTCTGGCTAGTGACGATCATAGTATTAGGAAGTCTGGCTAGTGACGACTCTGGGAACCATAAGGTGAAGGAGGGAGCCGCAGAGCCTCGCCTGCCCACACACACCACAAAGTTAACCCGAGACAGTCTCCTCCGCCAGGAGGCTCCAGGAGTGGAGAACCCTAGTTGGATGGTACCCATATAGATGGATGGGACTGTTATAAACGAGTCAAGCTTGACAGTCGTAGGCTCGGGAGGTAGTTCGTGTGTGGAGGTGAAGCCGCTTGTTAAGGAGATTAAGGTTGTTCAGCAGTTGGAATGATCCTTGTGAACCTGTAACTTGTAAGATTATACAGGTAAGGTTCTCTTGTGTACATTGTCTATAGAAGCTGTAGCCTGATGACTGTGGTGCCAGTTGTATAATTGACTGATATGTTGTGAGGTACTGTGTGTGTGTTGTGATGGTCTCTGTTGTGAGGTACTGTGTGTGTGTTGTGGTAGTCTCTGTTGTGAGGTACTGTGTGTGTTGTGATGGTCTCTGTTGTGAGGTACTGTGTGTGTATTGTGATGGTCTTTGTTGTGAGGTACTGTGTGTGTTGTGATGGTCTCTGTTGTGAGGTGCTGTGTTGTGATGGCTGTTTCTATGAGGAGTATAGTAAGACTTGGGGACAGGAAGAGAGATCCTGACATAATGGACGGGAGATTAACGCCACAGACACAGCCTCAGCCACAGACACCGACAGTAGGAAGTGTGTGTCAAAAGGAGGAAGTGTAGAACACAACCTATGACCGGCAGCCAACATGTAGTGGCCGTCTCAACACAGGAAAAGACGAGTGATGGGGAAGCTTTTCATGAATGAAGCCTATGACCTGTGTATTGTTGTCTCTGACAGCTGGTGTAGTGGGGAGGATCACCATCATCAGCCCCTACTCGTCCCCCGGGATGTAACTCGTTGTTCTCTTGAGGAGGAACCGTTGTTGCCTCTCCTCATCCTCTACACAGATTTGTGCAAATATATGTGTATGACTCTGTGTCTGTGTGTTTTATATTTGTGTTTACCTGTGTATTCGTATGTGTGCGCATTTATGAGCGTGTTCGCAGAGTGTGTAAGTGAGGGTTTTACAGCTGTGGACAGGTGTCATGGGTCATCCATAATCCAAGCTGTACAGAACCCTAGGTCTCACCAGGCACAAACACAACCTGAGACACGCCTGGCAGAGCCAAAGGGCTTGACAGTACCACCCAGGCGACTACGAATGTACCGGTCGCTCAGGCGGGTCCTGGGACGTTTGTCCGCTACTATACTGTTTGTATTACTGTATATACAGGTCATGATCTTCACCTTTACTCAAATATACGTAAACGACACACAAAAAAGAAAGTCTGTGTAAAATGAGGTGTGCGCACGAACACCCACACATTTCGCTTGTAGCTGAGGGATCGCGTCCTGACTGACATCGTGGAACCATGGCAGGTTAATGGATGTGAAAACTTGCATGGAACCTGAACTTGGCAGATACGTGACGAGTTATGTAAATAGTTGCGGACGCATGCCATCATAGGCCCCCTTTTGGCGTGTTGCAGGAAGTGAGGTTACATAGGTACATGTATGGTTGAGAGAGCACACGAGAGCCACGGATGGCTGAACAATTCTCCATCTTCCTGTGTTATTAATGACGCCTTCCATGTGCGTGTGGCCATTATAGATGAGGGTTCTGCTTCACAATCTACTCACCCACTGCATGGTCCTCAGCATCACATCCAAATATCTTATCGTAGCACCACCCTGCTGGGTGACCTCTCGTATGGCACCATCCTGCTGGGTGACCCCTCGTGTGGCACCATCCTCCTGGATGACCCCTCGTGTGGCACCATCCTGCTGGGTGACCCCTCGTGTGGCACCACCCTGCTGGGTGACCCCTCGTGTGGCACTATCCTGCTGGGTGACCTCTCGTGTAGCACCATCCTGCTGGGTGACCCCTCGTGTGGCACCACCCTGCTGGGTGACCTCGTGTGACACCACCCTGCTGGGTGACCTCTCGTGTGGCACCATCCTGCTGGGTGACCTCGTGTGGCACCACCCTGCTGGGTAACCTCGTGTGACACCACCCTGCTGGGTGACCTCTCGTGTGGCACCATCCTGCTGGGTGACCTCGTGTGGCACCACCCTGCTGGGTGACCTCTCGTGTGGCACCACCCTGCTGGGTGACCTCGTGTGACACCACCCTGCTGGGTGACCTCTCGTGTGGCACCACCCTGCTGGATGACCTCTCGTGTGGCACCATCCTGCTGGGTGACCTCGTGTGACACCACCCTGCTGGGTGACCTCTCGTGTGGCACCATCCTGCTGGGTGACCTCGTGTGGCACCACCCTGCTGGGTAACCTCGTGTGACACCACCCTGCTGGGTGACCTCTCGTGTGGCACCATCCTGCTGGGTGACCTCTCGTGTGGCACCACCCTGCTGGGTGACCTCTCGTGTAGCACCATCCTGCTGGGTGACCCCTCGTGTGGCACCACCCTGCTGGGTGACCTCGTGTGACACCACCCTGCTGGGTGACCTCTCGTGTGGCACCACCCTGCTGGGTGACCTCTCGTGTGACACCACCCTGCTGGGTGACCTCTCGTGTGGCACCATCCTGCTGGGTGACCTCGTGTGGCACTATCCTGCTGGGTGACCTCTCGTGTAGCACCACCCTGCTGGGTGACCCCTCGTGTGGCACCATCCTGCTAGGTGACCCCTCGTGTGGCACTATCCTGCTGGGTGACCCCTCGTGTGGCACCACCCTGCTGGGTGACCCCTCGTGTGGCACCACCCTGCTGGGTGACCTCTCGTGTGACACCACCCTGCTGGGTGACCTCTCGTGTGGCACCATCCTGCTGGGTGACCTCGTGTGGCACTATCCTGCTGGGTGACCTCTCGTGTAGCACCATCCTGCTGGGTGACCCCTCGTGTGGCACCACCCTGCTGGGTGACCTCGTGTGACACCACCCTGCTGGGTGACCTCTCGTGTGGCACCACCCTGCTGGGTGACCTCTCGTGTGGCACCATCCTGCTGGGTGACCTCGTGTGACACCACCCTGCTGGGTGACCTCTCGTGTGGCACCATCCTGCTGGGTGACCTCGTGTGGCACCACCCTGCTGGGTGACCTCTCGTGTGGCACTATCCTGCTGGGTGACCTCTCGTGTGGCACCACCCTGCTGGGTGACCTCTCGTGTGGCACCATCCTGCTGGGTGACCTCTCGTGTGGCACCACCCTGCTGGGTGACCTCTCGTGTGGCACCACCCTGCTGGGTGACCTCTCGTGTGGCACCACCCTGCTGGGTGACCTCTCGTGTGGCACCACCCTGCTGGGTGACCTCTCGTGTGGCACCACCCTGCTGGGTGACCTCGTGTGGCACCACCCTGCTGGGTGACCTCTCGTGTGGCACCATCCTGCTGGGTGACCTCTCGTGTGGCACCACCCTGCTGGGTGACCTCGTGTGGCACCACCCTGCTGGGTGACAAAGTGCTCTGGAGGACGCCTCCATCCCGATCAAGTCAGCACACACCTCATGATTATACTGTGTGATCCGCACATTCATATCTATTACACTTGTCTTAATACATTGTCGGTATAAACACAGTACGTTAGTCCTCAGGCACCTCGAAAATAGAATATAGAGATTAATCCTAAAAGAAAAATGTACGCCCAAATTGCGTACCCAAGTATGGATAAAGGGAAGATGTACCCATTGTCCGGGGTGACCCCATCGGCCTTGTTTATATGTGAACGACCTGTGGCTGCCTCTTCCATAGCCATAACGTCTAATTACTGCCAGAGACCACACTCGCCTTACATTCTTCAACCTTATACGTTGCCGGCTCTTAAGTTCAGCGTGTTACATCGAGACGCACCGGACTGAAATGACGAGGAGCCAGGGGGACCTGCCGCTGGCATTACCAGCAACCCTAGTGGCGGGTTTGGTCTGCCCAGCTGCTGTATAGTCCTATGATATTGATCAGAGTCTGCTCGCCTGCAGGTTAGGTGAAGTGAGGTGACACACCAGACGCCATAATCAACAGAATCTTAAGCAAATTAATACGTTATATTTTCTTATCTTAACCGTATTATTGTTGATTAATGTTTTCTTATATTTCTTTATCTTTTAGTTGTTACAAAAGTGGTCAAGCTTCACCAGCTCTTTCAGTAGCTTTAGCAGCTGCTTCTCTAACACCTTTACCAGCTTATTTTGTAAGACCTTCAGTGGTTGTTTCTATAACAATTATTGCAGCTTCAGCAGCTGGTGCTACTGACACCAGCAGCTAAAACCATAATGACAAACATAATAACAACAAACGTTGATAACCCGCACTGCTGTGTCTTCCTCATTTTCATCACAAAGTTTTCAGTGTTTGACTACTGCCAAAGTTGTTGATATTACGGCTACTGATGCTACTGCTGTTGTTACTGTTGCTGCTGCTCTTGCTGTTGCTGCTGCTGCTGCTGCTTTTGCTGTTGCTGGTACTGGTGCTGATGCTGTTACTGATGCTACTGCTACCACTACTCTTACTGCAACCGCTACTGGTGCTGTTACTGTTAATAGTGCTGCTACTGGTGCTGTTGCTACCACTGTTGCTGCTACTGTTCCTGATGCTCGTACCCCAGGAAGCACCACCAGTCCGGCCAGCTTGGTGGTCCATGTGTGGTGATGATTTATGAGTCGCCTGGCTGCAGGAAGGACACATGTATGTATGCTAGCGAGCGCCAGATGAGTCGTGTCTGGGCACTGAGTGTGATCTAGTACACAGGACCTGAGGAAGTACGTGGTAGAGTTGCCTCCACAAGCCTGGAGATCATACAAGTTCCTCCTGATGCTGAGGGACGGGTGGGAGGCGGGTGAGGGTCGCGCTCCTCGGGATTATGAAAGGCGGCCCAGGCAGTTCCCTCCCGCGGCCCGTGCTGCTCGGACGTCTACCTCAACAGCCTGGCCCACGCCCCCTGCCTGCACCACTCACTAGTTTTGGACGCTGACCCCAGCCGCTTGCGACGGTTGTACCCCTGCCAGACTGGTAGTGTTGTACCCCAGCCATGTAGCTAACATGAAACCCTTGGTTTAACAGATAAACACTTTGAGCATAAACAAGAAAACCTTCACGTTATCCAACATCCAAGTGTGAGGAGTAGCGTGAGGTGGAGCAGTGTGTGTGAGGCAGCATCTGCCTCACTCCTCCAGCTCAGGTAAGGTCACGTGTTATGAACATTACTCTCGATACCTCAATCTGTATAATGAAACTCTGTGATTTCGATACGCCTCCGGAAATGTTTATATTCTGTTGAAGGGGATATGATTCCAGTCGGCGGGATATGATCCAATCTCAAAGGATGTGATTCCATCTCAAGAAGTGGTGACATCCCACGAGACATGATCACACCTTACGGGATATGATCACATTACACGGGATTTGATCCCATCACTTCCAGATCGCAGATAGTAGAATGGTCCTCGGAAGTATGTCCGACCATTTCCTCAAGTTTTTAGACAAGAATGTAGAGAAATGATTTACTTGAAAGGGAAGAACGATGCTTTTTATCACGGAGGGTGTGGTGATCTGTGTGGTGGGGAGGCAGATTGAGGGAAGAATGTCTCCAGCAAGGAAGGATCAGGACGAGGATAACACCTGCTGAGTCTTCCCCAGAAAGCTGGGATTCAGGACGGGGGATATGCCTGTTGTTCTAGTGGCTGACAGCAGAGTACATCATCACAATAACAAAATGTTTATTCATCTCGCTTTTCCAGACTGTAGAAAAAAAAAAGTCTTACGGTAATTTTCCGGTCACCATTACGGTAAATACAGTGTTAGCAGATGAAAGCGAAGGAGCAAGAAATGTACGTGTATATCATATATAGATGTTACACACACACACACACACACACACACACACACACACACACACAACTGCAGCAGCAGATGAAACGGGAGCAACTCTCATCTTTATCCCGAGCTACAGAGGGACGGAACACAGCTTCTCCAGGTCTAATATACAAGTAAGAGCAGGGAGGAGAGTCTAGAGACAAGTGTGGCAGCTAACACACCTGCCACAGCTTCAGACAAGTGTGGTGGCTAATTTATTGCCACACAGCCTCGGGATTATTTCTGATTCCCAAGCTTAAGTCTGCTAATGTTGAAGGTTATGTAAACGAGGAAGGTTGTTAGTGGAAGTGGTGGGGGTTGGGGGTTGAACAGCTGACCAGTCGTTGGGAGAGGTAGGGAATGATAAGCGATGGGATGCACTAAAAACAACGTATACAACTGCAGATAGATAAGTAGTGCACGGCAAAGAATCAGAGGTTAAGGATCAAGTTAGGGAAAGTAATCTTGATAATTTGGAATAATGGAGACAAAAGTTGATATCTCAACTGTTTTGTCCAGAGGCTACTTGGTAATGAGGAGAAGGAAGACATGAGTGGGAAGGTTGGTCCTCATGGTGAAGGTCGGTCTTATGTGTCAGAAAATACCGGAACATAATTGGTTCAAACTATATAATGGGAAGCGTAACTATCGGGAAAATTGCATAGTTGTGTTCGTAATTTATAATCCTCCCAAGAATTCTAATAAAGAAATTACAAGATAGGAAAAGAACAATTGGGATGATACACGAGGTAGAGCAACATGCATTCTTTAGAGATGAAGTTACGAGTCTGGTCAAGGAACTTCTTCCCTCCTTCAAATGAAGGACAACTTCACACTTCAGGAACCTAAAAAAAGATTCTCAGTTTGTACTATATATATATATATATATATATATATATATATATATATATATATATATATATATATATATTATATATATATGGCTTACTGGAAAACCAGGAAGACATTTTATCCATTTAGTAACATCAATGTAGAAAAACAATAGATCCAAGTGTGGTGTTGCCGTATTCTCTTTACTTGGCTAATGTAAGACAGACACTAAAACCTGATGTTTTTAATGCTGCCTTCCAATATCACAACACTATCAGTAAGACCCATTGTAAAAGTAGGCCAAATTATCAGAAACTTGGGAATGTTTACGCTGTTAAATGTAAGGCATGCAAAGATATATATATATATATATATATATATATATATATATATATATATATATATATATATATATATATATATATACATATAACAGAAACTGCGAGATGCTATTGGCACAGTCATTCAGTACGCAGAGGTGACCACTGCAAGGCTATTGTTAAATAGTGACAAGAAAACGATCACCTTATAGCCCTTTCCCCAATCACATCGTACGCCACACAGGATTATGCTTTGTAATGTTACTGATCCGTCTTAACTGCAATTCATAACTTTAACCTATACCCGGGTAACTTCAAAGTACCACCTTTTATCAACTAAAACATTGTGAAAGAATTGTCTAGAGGAGATACCATCTCTACCCAGGCCAACCACCCCCGCACAACCCCTTTAACCACAAAGCGTTCCCAGCTTTCCCTTTAACGGCCAGGACAGTTTCTGCTCTGGGATGTCAGTGAGAGGATGTCGAAGGGGATGAGGGACTCTGCCAGGTGCCTAATATGTGTTAAGGGCTCTGTTAGGCTTCTAGTGTGTCCTGCCCGGTGTTCAGCGTGTCCTGGTGCACTGCCAGTTACATGGTGTATCTTAGAGAATGCGTGCCTTCCGCGCCCTGCACTCACCTATACACATCACATCCCATCATTGTAGCAACGACGGAACCTTCATACTCCGCGTCGGCTTACAGGGATTTACCATTACTACTGGCGCTTCCTGGACAGGCTGTGGGATTGACAGAGGACTAGGGATGTACCTGCGACCAGCCTGACCCCAGCCAACGTCAGTCATGTGTCTGGGCCAGACGGAGTTGTGTGACTAGTAGCCAGGACCGTAGCTTACTTCAGTCCCGTTGTTTCAACCGAGTTTCTTCGTGAATAGATGGCTTATGTAAGGAGATACAGGGTGACTCTGCATAGGGATTAGGAGATAAGTGGACGTATGAGAATGGTGTAAGAAGTTCCCGTCACTGTTGACCAGGTCAGAGGAACACGTTTGCACTCAGAATATGGCCTCATACACCACTAGGGGATGACCAGATGGTGACCCTACCTGACGCACAGGCTGGACAACACTACAGTGATGGCTTTTTTATGCAGTTCTTGTCACTTTCCGGACCATTTATGACGAACACCAAGTGGTTCGGTCATTTACCTTCCACTTGTTCCCCGTTGTTTGCCAGTTCTCTGTAGATGTCTTTGTTTATCTTCTTGTTATACATCTTTATATAGACGTCATCACGTCTCATCTGTTCATTTATCCATAATTTTGTTGCCTCAAGAAATTTTTTTTTATTCTCTTTCGTTTTATCATATACATGTCTTCTCATTTTCCTTTATTACCTCGTTGTCTCGTTATATCTGCTTACCTTTCTTGTCTGAGTCTTCTCATTATTTGTGATCAACCTACCTCATTATTTGTGATCAACCTACCTCATTATTTGGGATCAACCTATCTCATTAGTTGTGATCAACCTACCTCATTATTTGTGATCAACCAATCTTATTAGTTGTGATCAGCCTACCTCATTATTTGTGATCAACCTATCTCATTAGTTGTGATCAACCTACCTTATTACCAGAACTAAATATTTCTCTCCATTTGTTTCTATAATCTCGTTACGTCCCGCACTGTTCTGGTGACTCAGCAAAAGAAAACATCCAACCTCCCCGTCCATTCTCATATATATATATATATATATATATATATATATATATATATATATGTTTCCTTGCGCTACCTCGCAAACGCGGGAGACAGCGACAAAGTATAATAAATATGAATATATATATATATATATATATATATATATATATATATATATATATATATATATATATATATATATATATAGCGGGGGGCTGGAAATCCTCCCCTCTCATTTTTTTTTTTTCTAGTTTTCCAAAAGAAGGAACAGAGAAGGGGGCCAAGTGAGGATATTCCCTCAGAGGCCCAGTCCTCTGTTCTTAACGCTACCTTGCTAACGCGGGAAATGGCGAATAGTTTGAAAGAAAGAAAAAAGAAATATATATATATATATATATATATATATTTTTTTTTTTTTTTTTTTTTTTTTTTTATACTTTGTCGCTGTCTCCCGCGTTTGCGAGGTAGCGCAAGGAAACAGACGAAAGAAATGGCCCAACCCCCCCCCCCATACACATGTACATACACACGTCCACACACGCAAATATACATACCTACACAGCTTTCCATGGTTTACCCCAGACGCTTCACATGCCTTGCTTCAATCCACTGACAGCACGTCAACCCCTGTATACCACATGACACCAATTCACTCTATTTCTTGCCCTCCTTTCACCCTCCTGCATGTTCAGGCCCCGATCACACAAAATCTTTTTCACTCCATCTTTCCACCTCCAATTTGGTCTCCCTCTTCTCCTCGTTCCCTCCACCTCCGACACATATATCCTCTTGGTCAATCTCTCCTCACTCATTCTCTCCATGTGCCCAAACCATTTCAAAACACCCTCTTCTGCTCTCTCAACCACGCTCTTTTTATTTCCACACATCTCTCTTACCCTTACGTTACTTACTCGATCAAACCACCTCACACCACACATTGTCCTCAAACATCTCATTTCCAGCACATCCATCCTCCTGCGCACATCTCTATCCATAGCCCACGCCTCGCAACCATACAACATTGTTGGAACCACTATTCCCTCAAACATACCCATTTTTGCTTTCCGAGATAATGTTCTCGACTTCCACACATTTTTCAAGGCTCCCAAAATTTTCGCCCCCTCCCCCACCCTATGATCCACTTCCGCTTCCATGGTTCCATCCGCTGACAGATCCACTCCCAGATATCTAAAACACTTCACTTCCTCCAGTTTTTCTCCATTCAAACTCACCTCCCAATTGACTTGACCCTCACCCCTACTGTACCTAATAACCTTGCTCTTATTCACATTTACTCTCAACTTTCTTCTTCCACACACTTTACCAAACTCAGTCACCAGCTTCTGCAGTTTCTCACATGAATCAGCCACCAGCGCTGTATCATCAGCGAACAACAACTGACTCACTTCCCAAGCTCTCTCATCCCCAACAGACTTCATACTTGCCCCTCTTTCCATATATATATATATATATATGTTTTGTTTTTTCATACATATTGGCCATTTCTCGCATTTGCAAGGTAGCGTTGAGAACAGAGGTCTGTGCCTTAGAGTGAATATCCTCACTTGGCCCAGCTCTCGAGAGCAAAAACCAAACTAATTCCTGTAGAAGAGGGAAAGGGAACCAACATTACGGCGTAGGGCTAGGGGGTCAAGTTTGTAAATTATCCCAGAACAGAGGCGACCTGATTCTGTCAAGTAAGGATACAGAGCTAAAACCACCCCAAATGTGAGAGCAGAACTCCATACAAAGGACGTATCAGTAATCCCTTGTATATACGGAGCAATTATACAGAAGAAAAGTTTTGACGTCTAAACAGGACACCCAGTTTCTTAGAGGCAGACTTAGCTATTCCTGTAATGTGGGATGTCCTAGAAAGAGTGGATGTTACAGTAATGCCAGGTATGTACATTGAGTCAAGAGGTGGAATTACAGAACCGTCAAAGAGAGACGAGAGTGTGATACGTTTTCAATAGAGAGATGGGTAGAAACTGGGTCTTGAAGGCATTACATTTACAAGATTTTGTCTACCCCACTGAGATGTCTTGTCCAAGTCTGAGTTTATTAAGAAAGCTGTGTAAAGACGAGATGCAGATCGAATGAGAGTAGAGCAGAATTGAAGGATGTGCATGAATGCAGTGTTGAGTCGTCAGCGTATGAGTGCACTGAATTATTTGTGGAGGAGAGGAAATCATTGAAAAAAAGGAGAAAAAGTGTAGGGGACAGGACCTAACCTTAAGGGACACTGCTGTTGATAGAGAAAACGGGGAGACTGATCCATCATCAACAACGGAGATAGATCGGCAGGAGAGGAAGCTAGATATGAAGAAGCAAAGTGAGGGAGGGAACCCAAAAGAGGAGAGCTTATAGATGAGACCCCGGTGCTACACCTTGTCAAAAACCTTAGATGTATCAAGGGCAACTACAGTTGTTTCCGCCAAATCTTTCAGGGATGATGACTAAACGTAAGTAAGATAGGAAAGAATATCACTGATTTTCGAGGTGTTTGAGGATCTGGGAGTTTAGGACGGTTTCAAATACTTTGGAAATGGTAGATGTCAAAAGGACGATAGTTAGAGGGGGTCAGAACGGTCTCCCTTCTTAGGGATGTATTAATGCAGGCTTCCAAGGAGAAGGAAAAGTTTTCGATAAAGGTATGAAAAAGTATATATATATATATAACAAAACATAACATATTGCCCTCTAATAACAAGTATTGAAACCTCGTATTATAATCATTTACGTGCTCTTGTAGGTCATTATCAGTTCCTTAAAAACGCGTTGATATTCTCTCTCTCTCTCTCTCTCTCTCTCTCTCTCTCTCTCTCTCTCTCTCTCTCTCTCTCTCTCTGTATATATTTTTTTTTTCTTTTATACTTTGTCGCTGTCTCCCGCGTTTGCGAGGTAGCGCAAGGAAACAGACGAAAGAAATGGCCCCCCCCCCCATACACATGTATATACATACGTCCACACACGCAAATATACATACCTACACAGCTTTCCATGGTTTACCCCAGACGCTTCACATGCCTTGATTCAATCCACTGACAGCACGTCAACCCCGGTATACCACATCGCTCCAATTCACTCTATTCCTTGCCCTCCTTTCACCCTCCTGCATGTTCAGGCCCCGATCACACAAAATCTTTTTCACTTCATCTTTCCACCTCCAATTTGGTCTCCCTCTTCTCCTCGTTCCCTCCACCTCCGACACATATATCCTCTTGGTCAATATATATATATATATATATATATATATATATATATATATATATATATATATATATATATATATATATATCGGTTGACCACTGAACAATAATCTTGTCTTGTTTAACATTGCAGGACATGGCTCACGGGGACGTGTACTCTGCGGAGCAGCAGTCGGCGCTGCTCAACTCCTCAGGGCCCGACGCCAGGCCCTGGGAGCCCCTCACCTCACAGCAGCACACCTACGTCGGTGTCTACCTCGTCATAGTAGGTGAGTAGCTTCTCCCTGGCCAGCCCTGCCTACTCCACCCCAACCTCTGGCCAGTCCTGCCTGCTCCACCCCAACCTCTGGCCAGCCCTGCCTGCTCCACCCCAACCTCTTGCCAGTCCTGCCTGCTCCACCCCAACCTCTGGCCAGCCCTGCTTGCTCCACCCTAACCTCTGGCCAGTCCTGCCTGCTCCACCCCAACCTCTGGCCAGTCCTGCCTGCTCCACCCCAACCTCTGGCCAGTCCTGCCTGCTCCACCCCAACCTCTGGCCAGTCCTGCCTGCTCCACCCGTTAACCTCTGGCCAGTCCTGCCTGCTGACTGTGTGTGTTCTCAGCGTCGGAATCTTCCGTTGGACAGCCATTATCTTGTTTTGTGGATGACGTCCCTTCGGTCTAGTATGGCAGGTGGCCTTCCCCTCTCCACCCCCTGCATTCATGCCAAATTTTCTTAGTTTATTTCGCACACCCGTTCCCCTGGAACCCACTGGTACCCACATTCCCTTGTAAACTGGATCGATTCCCTACACTGATGAGTCGACCTGGCCAACCCCCCGCGTGGCCCTCACGCTCAGGGTGTTTCTCCCATCCCTCCCTCGTCTTACAGAAGCAGCAGCAGCAGCAGGTTATTGACGATGACGGACAGTCCACCTCGCCAGCCCTCCTGTACCATTGCCACAGCACGGGGGTTCATCGCCCCGTCGCCGACCTCCTTCCAACACTGATATCCTCATGAGAGAATATGAGTAAACTTCTGATCTGTTGTCTTGTAGGTTCCAGCATCAACAGTATCTTGTAGCTTCCAGCATCATCAGTATCTGTGTTGTTCCTTAATTGTTCCCAGAACACAGACACACACAGACACACACACACACACACACACACACACACACACACACACACACACACACACACACACACACACACACATACACGCACACACGCGCGCGCGTGTTGGAGAGCAGTTCAAGATGTGAGGCCCCGCGGGGATGCTCTGCCCGCACGGTACACATGGGTAATTACACTCACACTCAGCTGGGGCACGTGTAGCTTGCTCACGTGAGGCGTGACGTCCCCACCAGGTAGGTCACAGGAGTCTGGAGCAGTGTATAAGTTGATTCTCCTCCCACGTCTGTGCTATATTTAGCGTAGCGACTGGCGTTGTTCTTAGCGCCTATGTATTCCACTCTTCTCAAACCTTCATTTGTTTGGAAGATTTGTCATTGAAAGGTCTAGGGTTGAGGCAGAGCCGTAGGTCAGCGGCCGATATAACTGGTAACATGTATACCTGGCAGTCTTCCTCGCCGATATAACTTGTAACATGTATACCTGGCATCTTCCTCGCCGATATAACTTGTGACATGTATACCCTGCAGTCTTCTTCGCCGATATAACTTGTAACATATGTTTACTCTCCAGTTTTCCTCAAATTCCACTGTGAATTCTTTTTATGTCTCACAGTTTAACGGAATCTTGAAATCAGCAAATGGACCTGACCATGACCTCACCAGATGTGGATGGACCTGACCATGACCCCACCTGCTGTGATGGACTTCACCATGACCCTACCAGCTGAGGATGGACTTGACCATGACCCCACCAGCTGGAGATGGACTTGACCATGACCCCACCAGCTGGGGATGGACTTGACCATGACCCCACCAGCTGAGGATGGACTTGACCATGACCCCACCAGTTTGGGATGGACCTGACCATGAGCCCACCAGCTGGGGATGGACTTGACCTTGAGCCCGCCAGCTGGGGATGGACCTAACCATGACCCCACCAGCTGGAGTAATAGTCACCCACCACATGACTTTCACCCTCCCCTCTGTCCTGGCAGGTGTGTTGGGGACGCTGGACAACGCGCTGGTGGTTGCTATGTTCATTAGATTCCGGGTCCTCCTCACGCCCTCCAACCTCCTGCTTCTCAACTTGTGCATCAGTGACCTGGGCATCTGTGTCCTAGGAGGCTTCCCCTTCAGCGGCGTCTCGGCTTTGGCCGGCAGGTAATGTCTCGTAGCGCTAGTACTTCCCTTACTAGGAATTGATTGGCCACTGACTGGTCACTATCAGGTCACAGATTGGCCACTGACTGGTTACTATCAGGTCACAGATTGGCCACTGACTGGTCACTATCAGGTCACAGATTGGCCACTGACTGGTGAGTAAAACGGTAAGGTTGGAAGTAAGGGCAGCAGGGAAAAAGGCCAGGGGTAATGCACCTTGTGTGGGCAACAATAGTGAAGGAGGAATGTCGAAGGCTTGACAGGCTACTTCCTGCCTTATTGATGTTGGTGCTCCCCCCCCCCCCCATCTCTCTCTCTCTCTCTCTCTCTCTCTCTCTCTCTCTCTCTCTCTCTCTCTCTCTCTCTCTCTCTCTCTCACACTTACTACGTTGACTCTAGACTCTCCAACAGGTGGCTGTATGGGGACTTCGGATGTCAGTACTATGCCTTCATGGGATTCCTGATGGGTGTGGCCAACCTCACCACACTCCTCATGGTCGCCCTCGACCGCTACCTCGTCACCTGTAGACACGACCTACGTGAGTATATGCAGCTGTACTGCCTATATATACCTCGTACGCCCACCTTGCCTCCAGCTCTAACATCGCTACTTGTGTATACGTCATGCACCCACCTGGCTGATAGGTCTATCACTCATAAATACTTCGTATACCCACCGGACCTGCAGCTCTACCATGATACATACATCATACACCGGCATGAATTAATTCCATACTCAAGGGTATAAGTAACTGTATCATTTAGTTACAGGAACGTGATCAACCTACACAGCATACATAGATTTAAGAAGTTGTATAACAGCAGAGAATGTTCAAGAGATGGGGACCTGCGAGTGTAAAACTCCCTCCTCGTACAGTACAATACATGATTGCGAGCGTGGTGTAAAGATTATCGTTACTGACCATAATTCAGGCACGGGCTTACTCCGCATGAATTCGAAACTTGAGCAAAAGGTGCAAGAGGTGAAAAAGAGGGCAAATGAGAGTTGGAGTGAGAGAGTATCATTAGAATTTAGGGAGAATAAAAAGATGTTTTAGGTGGAGGTAAATGAAGTGCGTAAGACAAGATAACGAATGGGAACATCGGTGAAGGGGGCTAATGGGGAGGTGATAACAAGTAGTGGTGATGTGAGAAGGAGTGAGTATTTTGAAGGTTTGTTGAATGTGTTAGATGATAGAGTGGCAGATATAAGGTGTTTTGGAGCAGGTGGTGTGCGAAGTGAGAGGATTAGGGAGAATGATTTGGCAAACAGAGAAGAGGTAGTAAAAGCATTGCGGAAGATGAAAGCCAGCAAGGCAGCGGGTTTGGATGGTATTGCAGTGGAATTTATTTAAAAAAAAAAAGGGGGGGGGATCACTGTGTTGTTGACTTGTTGGTGAGGATATTTAATGTATGTATGACTCATGGTGAGGTGCCTGAGGATTGGCAAATATGCATGCATCGTGCCATTGCACAAAGGCAAAGTGGATAAAGGTGAGTGCTCAAATTACAGAGGTATAAGTTTGTTGAGTATTCCTGGGAAACTATATGGGAGGGTGTTGATTGAGAGGGTGAAGGTATGTACAGAGCATCAGACTGGGGAAGAGCAGTGTGGTTTCAGAAGTGGTAGAGGATGAATGGAGCAGGTGTTTGCTTTGAAGAATGTATGTGAGAAATACTCAGAAAAGCAAATGGATTTGTATGTAGCATTTATGGATCTGGAGGAGGCATATGATAGAATTGAAAGAGATGCTCTGTGGAAGGTATTAAGAGTATATGGTGTGGGAGGAAGTTGTTAGAAGCAATGAAAAGTTTTTATCGAGGATGTAAGGCATGTGTGCGAGTGGGAAGAGAAGAACGTTATTGGTTCTCAGTGAATGTAGGTTTGCGGCAGGGGTGCGTGATGTCTCCATGGTTGTTTAATTTGTTTATGGATGGGGTTGTTAGGGAGGTGAATGCAAGAGTTTTGGAGAGAGGGGCAAGTATGCAGTCTGTTGTGGATGAGAGAGCTTGGGAAGTGAGTCAGTTGTTGTTCGCTGATGATACATCACTGGTGGCTGATTTGGGTGAAAAACTGCACAAGCTGGTAACTAAGTTTGGTAAAGTGTGTGAAAGAAGAAAGCTGAGAGTAAATGTGAATAAGAACAAGGTTATTAGGTACAGCAGGGTTGAGGGACAAGTCAATTGGTAGGTAAGTTTGAATGGAGAAAAACTGGAGGAAGTGAAGTGTTTTAGATATCTGGGAGTGGATTTGGCAGCGGATGGAACCATGGAAGCAGAAGTGAGTCACAGGGTCGGGGAGGGGGCGAAAGTTCTGGGAGCGTTGAAAAATGTGTGGAAGTCGAGAACGTTGTCTTGGAAAGCAAAAATGGGTATGTTTGAAGGAATAGTGATTCCAACAATGTTATATGGTTGTGAGGCATGGGCTATAGATAGAGTTGTGCGGAGGAGGATGGTTGTGTTGGAAATGAGATGTGTGAGGTGGTTTGATTGAGTAAGTAATGAAAGGATAAGAGAGATGTGTGGTAATAAAAAGAGTGTGGTTGAGAGAGCAGAAGACGGTGTTTTGAAATGGTTTGGTCACATGGAGAGAATGAGTGAGGAAAGATTGACAAAGAGGATATATGTGTCAGAGGTGGAGGGAACGAGGAGAATTGGAAGACCAAGTTGGAGGTGGAAAGATGCAGTGAAAGAAATTTTGAGCGATCGGGGCCTGAACATGCAGGAGTGTGAAAGGCGTGCAAGGAATAGAGTGAATTGGAACAATGTGGTATACTGGGTTCGACGTGCTGTCAGTGGATTGAACCAGGGCATGTGAAGCGTCTGTGGTAAACCATGGAAAGTTTTGTGGGGCCTGGATGTGGAAAGGGAGCTGTGGTTTCGGGCATTATTGCATGACAGCTAGAGACTGAGTGTGAACGAATGGGGCCTTTGTTGTCTTTTCCTAGTGCTACCTCACACACATGAGGGGGGAGGGGGATGATATTCCATGTGTGGCGAGGTGGCGATGGGAATGAATAATAAAGGCAGACAGTGTGAATTGTGTACATGGGTATATATGTATGTGTCTGTGTGTGTATATATATGTGTACATTGAGATGTATAGGTATGTATATTTGCGTGTGTTGACGTGTATGTATATACATTGTGTATGGGGGTGGGTTGGGCCATTTCTTTCGTCTGTTTCCTTGCGCTACTTCGGAAATGCGGGAAACAGTGACAAAGCAAAAAAGAAAGATATATATATATATATATATATATATATATATATATATATATATATATATATATATATATATATATATATTGTCCCCCTAAAATGTACTCATATATTGACACCCTGTAACTCTGAATTTTTTTTCAGATCTGAATTAAGAAAAAAAAAATCAGTGATAGGGTGTCAAAAACTTAGTACATTTTTTGGGGACATCCAGTACGTTTATTGATTTTTCATGCCTCTTTGCCATTTCCCTCATTAAGAACAGAGGACCAAGCCTTAGAGGGAATATCCTCACATGGCACCCTTCTCTGTTCCTTCTTTTGGAAAATTAGAAACTGTAGGAGAGGATTTCCAGCCCCACCGCTCCCTCCCCGTTTAGTCGCCTTCTGCGACGTGAAGTATATCGACCAGCCCCATAAAGTACCTCCCTGACCCAGCATGGTACCTCCTTGTCCCAGCATGGTACCTCCCTGTCCCAGTGTGGTACCTCACTCTCCTAGCATGGTACCTCACCGTCCAGGCGTAGTGCCTCCTTGTCCCAGCATGGTACCTCACTGTCTAAGCATGGTACCTCACTGTCTAAGCATAGTACCTCACTGTCCCAGCATGGTACCTCACTGTCCCAGCGTGTTACCTCATTGTCCCAGCCCAGCGTGGTACCTCTGTCCCAGCATGGTACCTCAGAAGACAATATAATCGATGTGTTCTCCTCTGGTCTTCAGGTGGGAAGCTGACCTACCGCCGCTACTACCAAATGATTGCCTTCATCTGGCTCTGGTCTCTCTTCTGGTCCGTGTGTCCCCTCCTTGGCTGGGCCAGGTAAGTGTGTCCCCTCCTCGGCTGGGCCAAGTGAGTGTGTCCCCTCCGTGGCTGGGCCAGGTGAGTGTGTCCCCTCCTTGGCTGGTACAGGTTAGTGTTTCTCCTCCTCGGCTGGGCCAGGTGCATCCGTCCCTTCTTTCATATAGACAGAAAGAACTTTCACCTCCCTAGACAGAAGCAGAAATGACTGCCTCTCCTTGCCAATACTCATCCTTAACTCTAGTGTTGACTGTGAGCCACAGAAAAGTTAAAGTATAGCAGGAGCCTGCTATACACATGTATCACATGTGTCATGCAACACATCATCTCAGGTTGTCATTTTGCTGTTCTTTAAGGGTGTCTGGCTCCTGCCCTGCCAACAGGGTTGTCAAGCAGGGAACACATGGCATGCAGCTTGTCTTCCGCTGGCCTCTTAGTTAGCGCCTGTGTGTGTGTGTGTGTGTGTGTGTGTGTGTGTGTGTGTGTGTGCACTAAATAATTACCTGATATTTTTCAAGCGAACAATATTGTTTGAGGTTTTAGTCCTTATATTCAGTGTTAGTGTGGGCTCAACCTTACCCCTGCCACCACAGCTATGGGTACGAGCCTTCCCTCACCACCTGCACCATTGACTGGCAGAAAAATGACGCCAGTTACAAGTGGTTCATCATGGTATCCTGCTTCATGGTGTACCTGCTGCCGCTCATCATCATCACCACTTGCTACTACCAGGCCTCGCGCTACCTGCACCAGGCTCGCCAGTCAGGTGACTCCACAAGTGCTCTCGACTGGGCTAATGAGAAGAATGTGACCAAGGTTAGTCAGCAGTCCTCATCGTACACATGACCAAGGATGAATCTTTACATTTGCACCACCGTTATTCAGCATCTCTGATCCTCCCATATCCTGTACATATATTTCAGTGTCATTGCTAAATTCAGGAAGAATCTTCACTCATTTCTGTTACATCTTGTCTCAGCACACTCATCAGTGAGTCAGTTTCCCTTTTCATGTCAACCAAATCATAGTCCACAACTTGTGTCATCTCCCTGTACCTGTGCAAGATGCTTCACTTGTCCTAATGCTGTCCTGTTGACCACTCACTCCTTACTGTATTCCATATTGTCCTGCAGGACCACCCCAGCCTCCATCCTACATTCAAGTCTCATCTCACCTTCAGATAGTTGCCTATGAACATAACATTTGGAATTGCAGTAAAACTGGTCAGCTTTGCCCAGTAAAAGCATATTGGTGGTTCACATACTTAGATATACATGTGTCTTACCACATACTATGGCCTTCTCTGGGACATCATGGGCACCTCAGCTCACCAGAAGATGTGCTCAGCACTGTTAACCTAATCCTATCATCACTTGAGGAATGCTGGAGTTCCTCATCATCTTACTCCTTCCACGTGTAACCATCATGATCATCTTAAGAACTCATTTCCCCACGGGGGCAACTCCTCTTTTGTTATGTGGTTTATTTCAATCTTTATGTTACCTTGGAGACCATCATCATAGCAAAATCTCGTTGTAGGTACTTCTGAATAGTTAATGGTAGGTAAGAAGGTACAGCACAGACTGATAGGTATGTATAGCACGCAGTGGTAGGTAGGTACATCACATACAGATAGGTAGGTACAGCACACACTGGTAGGATATGTACTGCTTATAAGGTAGAATGGGACATGTACAGGTAGTTAGGTTCAGTATACACAGTTAGGTAGGTACACCATATATAGGTAAGTAGGTACAGCACATATAGGTAGGCAAAGACAACATATACAGGTATGTAGGTACAGCACACACTGGTAGGTATGTACATCACATATAGATAGGTAGGTCCAGTATATACTGGTAGGAAGATACAGCACGTACAGGTTGGTGGTACATACTGCATGTACCAGTAGGTAGATACAAAACATACAGGTAGGTAGATACAGCACACATAGGTACCACATATATTCATATATAGTTCGAGTTTTTAAGACCAAATTTTTAGGCAAAAAATTGGGGGTCAACTTGAACATGGGTAGTAGTTTCGTTAGGAAAGGGATAGGAACAACTTTTAGCTTCAGACATGAAAAATGTTTACCAGTTATTGCCAGTAAACAACAGAAATGTAAAATGTATACCAATTAGTAGTGAAAAGCTGCACAGCGCCTTCAGCTGATGAAGCTTACCAACTTATAGAAAGCTAACTTACCCTCCAACATGCTTTCAGTAATCTGTCAAAGTTTTTAGCTCAGATTAACTAATCATATCATATACAGCATCATAGTACCACAGATCTACAAAAAAAAGTACCGGTAATAAAAACTTTATGATATTTCACACTTTAGCTATGAAATTCAGTAATTTTGTCATCAGGTTCTTGTGGAAGACGCTGATATTTTCATTCTCCCTCTCGGTACAAAATCATTTCTTTTCATAAATCTTGTGCACCAAACGTGGCTCGCCTTAAAATGTGTGATGCCTGATTTCCTTACTAGTTTCAAGGCAAAGATTCGAAGTGATCCTCGGGAAACACCATATACATTCTGTCAGTTTTCATACACATACTGTGCCACTTCAACTCCCACGTGGCCACTTGTTACACATTCCTCTGTCAGCACATTTGTTTTTTGGGATATGCTTAAGTTGTGCAGAGAGCTTTTTCCAGTCTGACACTTTTTTCGGATACCTTGAATTCCCTTGCTGCTACACGGTTGTTAGTCTGTTCTGCATATTCAGTCGCTCTGAGCTTGAACTTTGCTGTGAACTTGTTCCTTCTTGAATCCATGCTGAAGAGAATATGGGTCAAGCGCATTTGGTCTTTTTTGGCAGGAGAGTCACGCAAATACCCATACTGGTGTTTGTTTGGTGTCATGTATTTATGAAAATTAATATTTGTAAATTAAAAGTACAGTAACATTGTATTATATATAAATTTGTCATATTTCTGGAAAATGAGAAGCAGGACAATGAATATAAACACTGGTTCCCAGTGAATGTCGGTTTGCGGCAGGGGTGTGCGATGTTTCCATGGTTGTTTAATTTGTTTATGGATGGGGTTGTTAGGGAGGTGAATGCATGAGTTTTAGAAAGAGGGGCAAGTAGCCAGTCTGTTGTGGATGAGAGGTCCTGGGAAGTGGGTCAGTTGTTCACTGATGATACAGTGCTGGTGGTTGATTCGGGTGGGAAACTGCAGAAGCTGGTGACTGAGTTTGGTAAAGTGTGTGAAAGAAGAAAGCTGATAGTAAATGTGAATAAGAGCAAGGTTATTAAATTCAGTAGGGTTGAAAGACAAGTCATTTGGGAGGTAAGTTTGAATGGAGAAAAACTGGAGGAAGTGAAGTGTTGTAGATATCAGGGAGTGGATTTAACAGTGGATGGAACCATGGAAGTGAAAGTGGGTCACAGGGTGGGGGAGGGGCGAAGGTTCTGGGAGTGTTAAAGGATGTGAGGAAGGAGAGAACATTATCTCAGAGAGCAAAAATGGGTATGTTTTGAAGGAATGGTGATTCCAAGAATGTTATATGGTTGCAAGGCATGGGCTATAGATAGGGTTGTGCTGAGGAGGGTGAATGTGTTAGGACAATATGTGGTGTGGATGGTTTGATCAAATAAGTAATGAAAGGGTAAGAGAGATGTGTGGTGATAAAAAGTGTGGTTGGGAGAGCAGAGGAGGGTGTATTGAAATGGTTTGGTCACATGGACAGAATGAGTGAGGAAAGATTGACAAAGAGGATATATGTGTCAGAGGTGGAGGGAACATGGAGAAGTGGAAGACCAAAGTGGAGATGGAAGAATGGAGTGAAAAAGATTTTGAGTGATCAGGGCCTGAACATGCAGGAGAGTGAAAGGCGTGCATGGAATAAGAGTGAATTGGAACGATGTGGTATACCAGGGTCGACGTGCTGTCAGTGGATGAACCAGGGCATGTGAAGTGTCTGGGGTAAACCATGGAAAGTTTTGTGGGGGCCTAGATGTGGAAAGGGAGTTGTGGTTTCAGTGCATTACACATGACAGCTAGAGACTGAGTGTGAACAAATGTGGCCTTTGTTGTCTTTTCCTAGCGCTACTTTGCACACGCGTGCGCGTGGGGAGGGGGGTGCCATTTCATGTGTGGCGGGGTGGCAATGGGAATGGATGAGGGCAGCAAGTACAAATATGTACATGTGTATATATGTATATCTGTGTATGGATATGTATGTACATGTTGAAATGTATAGGTATATGTGCATGTGTGGGCAAGTATGTATATACATGTGTATGTGTGTGGGTTGGGCCACTCTTTTGTCTGTTTCCTTGCGCTACCTCGCTAACGCGGGAGACAGCAATAAAGTATAATATGATATATAAATCAATCAATGTACGGTAATATTAAAGGCTGTTTAGGAAGGGCTGATGCAAAGGCAAAGACTCTGTGACCAGGGCTCTGTCGTTTCACCTAGATGGTATGTGTTTTTCAAATTGTTCTCAGTAATTAACAAAAATCAAGTATATTTTACCTTAACTGTGCCTAAATGATCATATACTCAGAAATAAATAGTAGTTTTGCTGAAACGTGATGTATTTCAGTGTAAAATAGGATAAAATACACGATGAAAAAAGACTTTACCTAACTTTCCGAGGATCAAGATGTTACTCATTTTCTTAACTTTCTGTTAGAATGCTGTTATATTACAATGATATTCTATTTATACTGTGCTTGATATAATATATTTATGGAAATGTAATACTTTTGCTGAAATGACATACGTATTACAGTGGAAATTGGGATAAAATCTTGAAAACAATCAACTTTCTTTCGTTATTACCGTAATTGCTTTTCGAATGATTTTCAGTAAAAAAAAAAATTTGTATTACAATAATATTCTATCCTAATTGACTTGAATAAATATTTGACTGGAACTGTACAATATTTTTGCTGGCACTCTCTGTGTTTCAGCGTAAAGTGCTGTGATAATGGATGATAAGCAATTTACCATTGGCGCTCAGCGTTTCAGGCCCAGCAACCCTCAGTTTATTGGATGTAGTGTTTTTTATGACGATTTTCTGAAATGAGTTTTATATGCCATAAGATATGGTGCTCTATAACCCTGATTTGTTGTTCCGTTACCTTCAAAAACTTGGGTTGACCTATACACGAGGACTATCATAAATTAATGATTACTTGGCCAAAACCCATAGGTCAATCTATACACGAGGTAGATTTATAGACAAGTATATACAGTAGGTAGTTACAACACGTACGGGTGGGTAGGTAGAGCACATGCTGGTAGACAGGTACAGCACGTACAAGTAGGCAGGTAGGTACAGCACATATTGGTATATAGTTACAGCATGCACAGATAAGTAGGCACACCACATACAGGCAGATAGACACAGCACGTACAGGCAGTTATGTAGAGCTCATATTAGTAGGTAGATACAGTATGCACAGGTAGGTAAATACAGTATGTACAAGTAATTAGATATAGCATATACATATAGATAAGTACTGCACATACATGTAGGTAGATACAGCATGTACAAGTAGGTAGATACAGCACGCACATGGAGGTAGGTGCATCACATACAGCTTGAGGTACAGCAATGATTGAGAGGTACATAGAACTCATACAGGTTGATAGGTACAGCATGTGCAGATAGGCATAAATCACATGTACAGATAGATAAGTACAGTATGTACCAGTGAGTAGATACAGCATGTACAAGTAAGTAGGTACAGCATGCACAATTAGGTAGGTACAGAACATACTGTAAGGTAGATGCAGTGCATACAGATAGGTAGGTACAGGATGTACTGATAGGTAAATACAGTAGTTACAGCCTGAATTTGTCTACAGTAGGAAGAGGCCTTGGTTTGTCTGTAGTAGAAGTAGGGCCGGATTTGTCTTCAAAGCTGCTTGAGTTCGTCCTCAGTAGGAAGGGGCCTGGGTTTCTCTACAAAAAGAAGAGACTTGGGTTTGTCTGTATGAGGAAGAAGCCTAGGTTTGCCTGTAGGAAGAAGATGGCTGGGCTTTATTACATTAGAAAGAGGACTGGGTTTGTCTGCAGTGGGAAGAGGGCTTGGTTTGTCTACAGTAGGGAAAGGCCTGACTTTATCTTCAGTGGGAAGAAGACTGGTTGTCTACAGAAGGTAGAGGGCCGAGTTTGTCTACAATAGGAAGAGGGTTGGGTTTGTATACACAAAGGGCTGTATTCCCCTTCATAGTAAGGACTTTGTTTGTTTATACTACAAAAGTTTGGGTTAGGTGTGTCTACAGTTTGCAGAAAATTAATTTTAATGGTATTAAACTTTTCAAGGTTATGGGAATCCTAATCTGTCACAATACTTTGTCCAGCACTGCTACCTAATGATCTTTCCCCTCCCCAGTTCTTCAAGCTACCAGCTCTCCCATGCCTCTACCTCTTCTTCCTTCTTGTCTTAACCCACATAATTTTTGATTCACAAAAAAAATGCAGTTTCCTCCCTTTCATCTTTTGCAGAAAAGGTTGCTAAATCTAGTGTTGAGCTCTTCCTATTTCTCCATTCCTCTGTCTTTAGTTTCTCCTCTTTTTCCCTGTTACTTGTATGCCATGAATTTGAATAGGAAGAGGATCAACATTTTTACCATTACTCTGTGATTTAGAGGTAACACAGCTTATTAATCTGGTTATGAGTGTAATAATCTGTGTCATAACCTATTTGCACAATACAAGTAGAAAATTCTATTCTCATAGGGCCCCATCTCTTGAACATTCTCTTCCATCATACAAAACTTTTAAACAATATATGCTGTCCAAACATAATTTAGACATTCACAGTCTTCCATCCAACCTTTCTCACATTATGAAAGTCCTTTACATCTTTTTTGACAGTTTTTTGCTTGATTTTATGTTATGGCTTCTGGTTACTCTATCCTGTATCTTTCAGGGACCTATTCAGTCTGCAGGGTTGTTTAAAAACTTAAAAGTTTATTTCATGTAATTTTCTCTTCTTCCCCATGCTGAGCAAATCTAAAGCCTATGACATTTCCCTGTAACTCAGCTCACTTGATTCCTTTCCTCCACAAGTAATCCAATGCACTCTTATGCTTATGACTCAACACTGCATTCATCCAAATCCTTCAATTTTGCTCCCTCATCTCTCACTCAATCTGCATCTCGTCTTGACTCAGCTTCCTCAATAAACTCAGACTTGGACGGGATACCTCAGTGGGGCTCACAAAATCTTGTTAAGTTTAATGCCTCCAAGACCCAATTTCTACCCATCTCTATCTCTCACAACCCTCATCTCTCCTTTGACAGTTGTGCAATTCCACCTTGACTCAGTGAACATACTTTGTTATTACTGTAACATCCATTCTTTCTTGGAAACCCCACATTACAGGAATAGCTAAATCTGCCTCTACGAAACTGAGTGTCCTGTTTAGATGTTGAAACTTTTCTTTTGGACAATTGCTCCATTTACATAAGGGATTGATTCATTTTTGTATGAAGTACTGCTCTCACATTTGGGGTGGTTCTCGCTCTGCATCCTTACATGACAGAGTCGAGTCAAAAGCATTTCACCTCATACACTGTCTGGGGCTAACTTCCAAGCTTGACCCTCTTGCCTTGTGCTGCAGTATTGGTTCACTTTACCTGTTCTATAGGTATTGATTTGGTTTTTGCTTCCGAGAACGAGCTTCTTGTGTGCCCACACCACTAAGTAGACCACGCAGTACTCGGCAAGCTGGTGCATCACACGATTATTGTGTGGCCATCAGCAACTCAAGGGTGGGTTGCTTTGACAACTGCTACTTTCCCATTAGCTCTTTGTGCTTCATTGGGTAGGGTGACCAAACATGATAATGATATTCTAGTTTTGGCCTTATATAGGATGTGAACAACTTGCTGAATATTACATTATCCATATGCTTGAATGTAATTCCATCTTTTGTTAAGAAGAAGTTTGTCTTCTGTATTATTCCCCTGGCAGAATATTAAGAACATTGTTGTTTTCCAAGTCCCTCTCACAGCCAGATTCCTGCTGCTTATTTCCTGCATGATAATATTCAAATTGAGGGTTTCTTTTGTTGTATCCCATACTGAATGTGTGATTATTTGTGTTAAAGGAAGAGTTTTACCTTCATGTTGCCATCTCTTACCCTTGTATATATGTTCTATGCCTTTATTCCTATGTATGTATGCACACATATACACCCCAGATTATGAAAGGTACCCATGTCTTGACCAGCTCAGAAGGAAGGATAAATGTCTGGGTTGCTGGGTTGGGGTTAAGCCAGCTGCCTTGCCTAGGATTTAGTATCACTAACCACTACACCACAGAGGCCTATGTATAATTACTGAATGTGAAGGGAGTTTTACACTCATGGGGCCTTATCTCCTGATTATTCTCTATCATACAACTTCTTAAATGTATGTAGGCTGTCTGCATTTTACGTCCTCCATCATTCTGTTCCATTCATCAACTACTCTTACACTGTAAAGGTACTTCTTTACATCTTTTTTAAACAAGTTTCCAGCTTAATTTCATGTTATGTCATTTTGTTGCTCAATTCCTTCATGTCCTCTGTCATTTTTTTACTTTCACCCACTACTCATAGCATAAAAGTACTTCTTTATATCCTCTGTCATTCTTTTACTTTCACCCACTACTCATAGCATAAAAGTACTTCTTTATATCTTTTTTCATTGAGCTTCTTTCTTAATTTTATGTTGTATCCTCTGGTTGCTCTATCCTTATATTTCTCCTCATCCATTTGTTTTAATCTCTCCTTATTGATGTTTTAAAAACTTAAAAGTTGTGATCATATAACCCTTCACTCTTATTTTTTCTATGGTGAGCATAGTTAAATTCCTACCTTTTCCTGTAACTTAGCTGTCTCTAATTCTCCCTTTAGTGTGTGTGTGTGTGTGTGCAATAGTGATGTAGTAGCCTTTAACTTTCACACACTGAGATCTACATATTCACATTCACATCCTCGTGACAGTGTGTGCAATTGTTACAGATGGGTGTGGCATTGGTGCTGACCTTCATTTGCTGCTGGACCTCATATGCTGTGGTGTGCCTGTGGACAGTGTTTCGACCACCATACACCATCCCCATGGTCCTCACTCTCCTACCGAACCTCCTTGCCAAGGTAGGTCATTATCCCAAAACCATTATCTGTAAATTTAGGGTCAAACCAAAAAACAAGCATTGCAAGGCTGTTCTGCACTGTGTTCCTTTTTGAACATGGTTAGGATTAGGTATGCATTTTTCACAAAATTTAAGGATTGCATATATGTTTCTAGTTGTCTTTATTCATGGCAGTAATTTACTGCATGCATAAGTCATTCAGAAAGTTGGGTTTGTCCTATCAGATGCCAAGTATAAGACTGACTTCAGACCAGTGAAAGGAGTAAGTTAAATCTGTAGTTAAATGATTTAGGTCAAAATGGTACTTGGATCTGACTCTCAAGTTAGACTGCAAATGTTACAGAAATGAATAAAGAGCCAGGTCTGGGAGCTGTGACTGAATGAATGGAGTAGGTCCCTTCCATTTGATGTCAGTTAAAGGGGCCCTGGGAGGCAAATACCACACCTCAACCGATGATGCTGTTTGGATATGTTTACTTATGGATGGGGTTGTTAGGGAGGTGAATGCAAGAGTTTTGGAAAGAGGGGTAAGTATGCAGTCTGTTGTGGATGAGAGAGCTTGGGAAGTGAGCCAGTTGTTGTTCACTGATGATACAGCGCTGGTGGCTGATTCAGGTGAGAAACTGCAGAAGCTGGTGACTGAGTTTGGTAAAGTGTGTGAAAGAAGAAAGCTGAGAGTAAATGTGAATAAGAGCAAGGTTATTAGGTACATTAGGGTTGAGGGACAAGTCAATTGGGAGGTAAGTTTGAATGGAGAAAAACTGGAGGAAGTGAAGTGTTTTAGATATCTGGGAGTGGATTTGGCAGCGGATGGAACCATGGAAGCGGAAGTGAATCATAGGGTGGGGGAGAGGGCGAAAGTTCTGGGAGCATTGAAGAATGTGTGGAAGTCGAGAACGTTATCTTGGAAAGCAAAAATGGGTATGTTTGAAGGAATAGTGGTTCCAACAGTGATATATGGTTGCGAGGCGAGGGCTATAGATAGAGCTGTGCGGAGGAGGGTGAATGTGCTGGAAATGAGATGTTTGAGGACAATATGTGGTGTAGCCTGGTTTGATCAAGTAAGTAATGAAAGGGTAAGAGAGATGTGTGGTAATAAAAAGAGTGTGGTTGAGAGAGCAGAATAGGGTGTTTTGAAATGGTTTGGTCACATAGAGAGAATGAGTGGGGAAAGATTGACAAAGAGGATATATGTGTCAGAGGTGAAGGGACCGAGGAGAAGTGGAAGACCAAATTGGAGGTGGAAAGATGGAGTGAAAAAGATTTTGAGTGATAGGGGCCTAAACATGCAGGAGGGTGAAAGGCGTGCAAGGAATAGAGTGAATTGGAATGATGTGGTATACCAGGGTCAACGTGCTGTCAATGGATTGAACCACGGCATGTGAAGCGTCTTGGGTAAACCATGGAAAGTTCTGTGGGGCCTGGATGTGGAAAGGGAGCTGTGGTTTCAGTGCATTATACATGACAGCTAGAGACTGAGTGTGAACAAATGTGGCCTTTGTTGTCTTTTCCTAGCGCTACCTCATGCACTTGTGGGGGAGGGGGTTGTTATTTCATGTGTGGTGGGGTAGCAACAGGAATGAATAAGGGCAGACAGTATGAATTATGTACATGTGTGTGTGTGTGTGTGTGTATATATATATATATATATATATATATATATATATATATATATATATATATATATATATAGGGAAAATGATTTGGTAAACAGAGAAGAGGTAGTAAAAGCTTTGCGGAAGATGAAAGCCGGCAAGGCAGCAGGTTTGGATGGTATTACAGTGGAATTTATTAAAAAAGGGGGGTGACTGTATTGTTGACTGGTTGGTAAGGTTATTTAATGTATGTATGACTCACGGTGAGGTGCCTGAGGATTGGCGGAATGCGTGCATAGTGCCATTGTACAAAGGCAAAGGGGATAAGAGTGAGTGCTCAAATTACAGAGGTATAAGTTTGTTGAGTATTCCTGGTAAATTATATGGGAGGGTATTGATTGAGAGGGTGAAGGCATGTACAGAGCATCAGATTGGGGAAGAGCAGTGTGGTTTCAGAAGTGGTAGAGGATGTGTGGATCAGGTGTTTGCTTTGAAGAATGTATGTGAGAAATACTTAGAAAAGCAAATGGATTTGTATGTAGCATTTATGGATCTGGAGAAGGCATATGATAGAGTTGATAGAGATGCTCTGTGGAAGGTATTAAGAACATATGGTGTGGGAGGCAAGTTGTTAGAAGCAGTGAAAAGTTTTTTTCGAGGATGTAAGGCATGTGTACACGTAGGAAGAGAGGAAAGTGATTGGTTCTCAGTGAATGTAGGTTTGCGGCAGGGGTGTGTGATGTCTCCATGGTTGTTTAATTTGTTTATGGATGGGGTTGTTAGGGAGGTGAATGCAAGAGTTTTGGAAAGAGGGGCAAGTATGAAGTCTGTTGGGGATGAGAGAGCTTGGAAAGTGAGTCAGTTGTTGTTCGCTGATGATACAGCGCTGGTGGCTGATTCATGTGAGAAACTGCAGAAGCTGGTGACTGAGTTTGGTTAAGTATGTGAAAGAAGAAAGTTAAGAGTAAATGTGAATAAGAGCAAGGTTATTAGGTACAGTAGGGTTGAGGGTCAAGTCAATTGGGAGGTGAGTTTGAATGGAGAAAAACTGGAGGAAGTGAAGTGTTTTAGATATCTGGGAGTGGATCTGGCAGCGGATGGAACCATGGAAGCGGAAGTGGATCATAGGGTGGGGGAGGGGGCGAAAATTCTGGGAGCCTTGAAGAATGTGTGGAAGTCGAGAAAATTATCTCAGAAAGCAAAAATGGGTATGTTTGAAGGAATAGTGGTTCCAACAATGTTGTATGGTTGCGAGGCGTGGGCTATGGATAGAGTTGTGCGCAGGAGGATGGATGTGCTGGGAATGAGATGTTTGAGGACAATGTGTGGTGTGAGGTGGTTTGATCGAGTAAGTAACGTAAGGGTAAGAGAGATGTGTGGAAATAAAAAGAGCGTGGTTGAGAGAGCAGAAGAGGGTGTTTTGAAATGGTTTGGGCACATGGAGAGAATGAGTGAGGAAAGATTGACCAAAAGGATATATGTGTCAGAGGTGGAGGGAACGAGGAGAAGAGGGAGACCAAATTGGAGGTGGAAAGATGGAGTGAAAAAGATTTTGTGTGATCGGGGCCTGAACATGCAGGAGGGTGAAAGGAGGGCAAGGAATAGAGTGAATTGGAGCGATGTGGTATACCGGGGTTGACGTGCTGTCAGTGGACTGAATCGGGGCATGTGAAGCGTCTGGGGTAAACCATGGAAAGCTGTGTAGGTATGTATATTTGCGTGTGTGGACGTATGTATATACATGTGTATGGGGGTGGGTTGGGCCATTTCTTTCGTCTGTTTCCTTGCGCTACCTCACAAACGCGGGAGACAGCAACAAAGCAAAAAAAAAAAAATATATATATATATATTTTTTTTTCATACTATTCGCCATTTCCTGCGACAGCAAGGTAGCGTTAAGAACAGAGGACTGGGCCTTTGAGGGAATATCCTCACCTGGCCCCCTTCTCTGTTCCTTCTTTTGGAAAATTAAAAAAGAAAGAAAAAAAAAGGAGAGGGGAGGATTTCCAGCCCCCCGCTCCCTTCCCTTTTAGTCGCCTTCTACGACACGCAGGGAATACGTGGGAAGTATTCTTTCTCCCCTATCCCCAGGGATAATATATATATATATATATATATATATATATATATGTATATATATATATATTTTTTTTTTTTTTGCTTTGTCGCTGTCTCCCGCGTTTGCGAGGTAGCACAAGGAAACAGACGAAAGAAATGGCCCAACCCACCCCCATACACATGTATATACATACGTCCACACACGCAAATATACATACCTACACAGCTTTCCATGGTTTACCCCAGACGCTTCACATGCCTTGATTCAATCACTGACAGCACGTCAACCCCGGTATACTACATCGCTCCAATTCACTCTATTCCTTGCCCTCCTTTCACCCTCCTGCATGTTCAGGCCCCGATCACACAAAATCTTTTTCACTCCATCTTTCCACCTCCAATTTGGTCTCCCTCTTCTCCTCGTTCCCTCCACCTCCGACACATATATCCTCTTGGTCAATCTTTCCTCACTCATTCTCTCCATGTGACCAAACCATTTCAAAACACCCTCTTCTGCTCTCTCAACCACGCTCTTTTTATTTCCACACATCTCTCTTACCCTTACGTTACTTACTCGATCAAACCACCTCACACCACACCTTTGTCCTCAAACATCTCATTTCCAGCACATCCATCCTCCTGCGCACAACTCTATCCACAGTCCACACCTCGCAACCATACAACATTGTTGGAACCACTATTCCTTCAAACATACCCATTTTTGCTTTCCGAGATAATGTTCTCGACTTCCACACATTCTTCAAGGCTCCCAGAATTTTCGCCCCCTCCCCCACCCTATGATCCACTTCCGCTTCCATGTTTCCATCCGCTGCCAGATCCACTCCCAGATATCTAAAACACTTCACTTCCTCCAGTTTTTCTCCATTCAAACTCACCTCCCAATTGACTTGACCCTCAACCCTACTGTACCTAATAACCTTGCTCTTATTCACATTTACTCTTAACTTTCTTCTTTCACACACTTTACCAAACTCAGTCACCAGCTTCTGCAGTTTCTCACATGAATCAGCCACCAGCGCTGTATCATCAGCGAACAACAACTGACTCACTTCCCAAGCTCTCTCATCCCCAACAGACTTCATACTTGCCCCTCTTTCCAAAACTCTTGCATTCACCTCCCTAACAACCCCATCCATATATATATATATATATATATATATATATATATATATATATATATATATATATATATATATTTTTTTTTTTTTTTTTTTTTTTCATACTATTCGCCATTTCCCGCGATAGCGAGGTAGCGTTAAGAACAGAGGACTGGGCCTTTGAGGGAATATTCTCACCTGGCCCCCTTCTCTGTTCCTTCTTTTGGAAAAAAAAAAAAAAAAAAAAAAAAAAAAAAGAGAGGGGAGGATTTCCAGCCCCCCGCTCCCTTCCCTTTTAGTCGCCTTCTACGACACGCAGGGAATACGTGGGAAGTATTCTTTCTCCCCTATCCCCAGGGATAATATATATATATATATATATATATATATATATATATATATACATTTTGAATATTGTGTTTAGTTTTGGTAACCCTACCTAAAAAAAATCATAAGACAAAATGAAGAGAGTACAGCGTCGAGGTACCATAATGATTCTTGGACTGAGAAACAAATGCCTACGAGATGAGAGTAAACAACAAGAATCTATTTAGCTTTGAAAAGAAAAGGTTAATAGGTGATCAGTCAAGTTACCTAAGATTTTATTTGTCTGATTTTACTTTTGATGACAGATACAAACTTGTGGGCAAATGATTTACCTTGAATGAGGCGTAGTACTTTTTCTTCAACTTTGTTAGCACATCGAACAATTTGCCAGTTAAAGTAATTGAAAGCATAACTTTAGATACGTTTATGAACAGATTTGATAAATACTTCGCTTCAAGTCCACGACTTTCATTATTCATACCTCCATGGTCAAAATGACAGTTTGCAGGTTATTGTCTTTGAATTATCTATTTACCTTCTAATTTTTACCACACTATTTAGCGAGTTTCTGATATCATCCACTATCACAAACAGCCTCAAAAAGACCCGATGGTCTGTTGGTGTTTGAATTACTTTGTGTTTGTATCTACTTATCTCCTATTAAGCCTCCCCATCTCAACCTATCAAATACTTCTTTCCCAATAGGCCTCCCACATTTTCAACCTCATCATCTACTCTCCCAACATGCCTCATCCATGTTCAACCAATCATTTACTTCTTATCCACGATTCCCTTTCATACTCAACCTTATCATCTACTTTCCCACCAAGACTCATGATCAACCCCACCACCTACTCTTTCACCAGGACTCCTCATGATCAACCCCTTCCTCTACCTATCTTCCATCTTCCACTAAGCCTTCCTGTTGGTAATCCTATCATGTACTTCTCTCCCACCAGGCCTCCCCCGTGCTTAACCCCATTGTCTACTTCTACTCACATCCCCGCCTGAGGAAGGGCATGATGGCAACGCTGACATGCTGCTTCAGGGAGCCCCCACCAGAGCTGCTGGAGCTGCCAGAAAACAAGAGCATGACTGAACAGAAGTGACAGATTTACAGACAGATCACAGATAGATGCTGCCATCATGCTGGGTAACATAGCAGCTGAAGGCAGTAGCAGACAAGCGTTACACAGAGAAGGAATACACTGGCAGACACCAAGGATGGTAATAGTGGGTAGGAAGTGACATCCACTGTGGTGTGAGGAAGTAGGGTAGAGAAAATGAGGAATTAACAGCAGGGAAGTTTTAGATATTTTGAGGTGAACTGTACACAAACAGCTTATTACACATCAGACAGACCATAGGCAGGGTGAACACCATAAGAGAGTATGAACATTTTGAAAATAAAAAATCCTACACATGATAAATGAAAAAAAAGAAGGGTTTCAGAGCTGGACGAGAAACAGAATACAGTAATACAGTAATTGGCCTGACTGATGGTCAGATGCAAGTAGAACATCAAGATTACTACGGCTGCAGGTCCTTTATATACATGCAGCAGGGAACTGCCAAGAATCACACACACACATACACATTATGTACATGTGTATATATGTATATGTCTGTGTGTATATATATGTATACATTGAGATGTATAGGTATGTATATTTGCATGTGTGGACATGTATGTATATACATGTGTATGTGGGTGGGGTGTGCCATTCTTTCGTCTGTTTCCTTGCGCTACCTCGCTAAGGCGGGAGACAGGGACAAAGTAAAATAAATAAATAATAAATAAAATATATATATATATATATATATATATATATATATATATATATATATATATATATATATATATATATAATATCTTTCTTTCATACTATTCGCCATTTCCTGCCTCAGCAAGGTAGCGTTAAGAACAGAGGACTGGGCCTCTGAGAGAATATCCTCACCCGGCCCCCTTCTCTGTTCCTTCCTTTTGGGAAAAAAAAAAATGAGAGGGGAAGATTTCCAGCCCTTTTCCTTCCTTTTTAGTCGCCTTCTACGACACGCAGGGAATACGTGGGAAGTATCCTTTCTCCCCTATCCCCAGGGATATATATATAATATATATATATATATATATATATATATATATATATATATATATATATATATATATATATATATATATATATGCGTGGGCTATGGATAGAGTTGTGTGCAGGAGGATGGATGTGCTGGAAATGAGATGTTTGAGGACAATGTGTGGTGTGAGGTGGTTTGATCGAGTAAGTAACGTAAGGGTAAGAGAGATGTGTGGAAATAAAAAGAGCGTGGTTGAGAGAGCAGAAGAGGGTGTTTTGAAATGGTTTGGGCACATGGAGAGAATGAGTGAGGAAAGATTGACCAAGAGGATATATGTGTCGGAGGTGGAGGGAACGAGGAGAAGTGGGAGACCAAACTGGAGGTGGAAAGATGGAGTGAAAAAGATTTTGTGTGATCGGGGCCTATATATATATATATATATATATTTTTTTTTATACTATTCGCCATTTCCCGCGTTAGCAAGGTAGTGTTAAGAACAGAGGACTGGACCTTTGAGGGAACATCCTCACCTGGCCCCCTTCTCTGCTCCTTTTGGAATATTAAAAAAAACTGAGAGGGGAGGATTTCCAGTCCCCCCGCTCCCTTCCCTTTTAGTCGCCTTCTACGACACGCAGGGAATACGTGGGAAGTATTCTTTCTCCCCTATCCCCAGGGATATATATATATATATATATATATATTTCTTTTTTTCTTTTAAACTATTCGCCATTTCCCGCATTAGCAAGGTAGCGTTAAGAACAGAGGACTGGGCCTTTTTTGGAATATCCTCACCTGGCCCCCTCTGTTCCTTCTTTTGGAAAAAAAAGAAAAAAAAAAAACGAGAGGGGAGGATTTCCAGCCCCCAGCTCCCTCCCCTTTTAGTCGCCTTCTACGACACGCAGGGAATACGTGGGAAGTATTCTTAATCCCCTATCTCCAGCATATATATATATCTATATATATATATATATTTTTATTTTATTTTGCTTTGTCGCTGTCTCCCACGTTTGCGAGGTAGCACAAGGAAACAGACTAAAGAAATGGCCCAACCCACCCCCATACACATGTATATACATACACGTCCACACACACAAATATACCTATACATCTCAATGTACACATATATATACACACACAGACACATACATATATACCCATGCACACAATTCACACTGTCTGCCTTTATTCATTCCCATCGCCACCTCGCCACAAATGAAATAACAACCCCCTCCCCCCGCATGTGCGCAAGGTAGCGCTAGGAAAAGACAACAAAGGCCACATTTGTTCACACTCAATCTCTAGCTGTCATGTGTAATGCACCGAAACCACAGCTCCCTTTCCACATCCAGGCCCCACAGAACTTTCCATGGTTTACCCCAGACACTTCACACGCTATAGATAGTGTTGTGCGGAGGAGGGTGGATGAGTTGGAAATGAGATGTTTGAGGACAATATGTGGTGTGAGGTGATTTGATCGAGTAAGTAATGAAAGGGTGAGAGAGATGTGTGGTAATAAAAAGAGTGTGGTTGAGAGAGCAAAAGAGGGGGTGTATTGAAATGGTTTGGTCACATGGAGAGAACGAGTGAGGAAAGATTGACAAAGAGGATATATGTGTCAGAGGTGGAGGGAACGAGAAGTGGGAGACCAAATTGGAGTGGAAGAATGGAGTGAAAAAGATTTTGAGCGATCGGGGCCTGAACATGCAGGTGTATATATGTATATGTCTGTGTATGTATATATAGGTTTACGTTGAAATGTATAGGTATGTATATGTGCGTGGGTGGATGTGTAAGTATACATATGTATATGTGGGTGGGTTGGGCCATTATTTCGTGTTTCCTTGCGCTACCTTGCTAACGCGGGAGACAGCAACAAAGTATGATAAATGAATAAATAGAGAGAGAGAGAGAATCTACAACCATGATGAATTTCATTTTTCAGAAAGATTTTGAATATGTTTTTGTAAATAGTTTCAAATTTTATAAAGAAATTTTCTCACCTTTGCTTGTCAGGGGTTAGATTTCTTTAGAGGAGTCCATGTTAGACAGCCCAACTTCCCATCCTTGGCAGGTATTTTCAGGAAATGAATCTCACCTAGCTAGGTTGAGATGGGCACTCGCCTTGTAGAGAATTGGAAAAAATGTGTGGGGCCAAAATAATGTTTAACGTACACTGACAGCTCATGTATAGTGAAGTATACCCTAGCCTAAAATGACAAACCATGTATGGTGTAGTATACTATAGCCTACCAAACATATCATGTATGGTGTAGTACATTCTAACCAACACTGACAACTCCATGTATTGTATAGGACACTGCAGCCCCTACTCGCAGCTCATGTATGGTATGATACACATTAGCCTACACTCACAGTTCATGTATGGTATGCTAATCAATGGATACATGTAAAGAGAGAGAGACAGAAAAATGTTAGGATAATGAGACACACAGGTACTAATAGATAGAGACATGCAGGTGCACACGTAGACAAAGACATACAGGTACATGAAAAAACAGTGACACAGGTGCAAGAATGGAATGAAACACTTACACAGAGGGCCAGAAACAAAAGAAACCCATGTTTCATGGTACTGCATTTGATGCTGACAACATATGTTTTATGTTGATGTACAACATGCTGACATCTGACATCTTATGGTGATACAAGACATAGTGACATCTGACATATTATGGTGATGCATTAAATGCTGATATTTGATGTTTCATGGTGATGTGCTAAAGGCTGATGCTTAAAATGTTTTGGTGATATTGTATTTGTTGATGCCTAATGTTTTAGAGGACAGATAAGAAACATTCCTGACTAATGAATTTCTTTGTCTCGTACAGTATTTTTCGTATGATTTTTATATACGAATGAGTCTGGAGGCTTCCTTTAAGGCATTTTTAGGACATTGCTTGTTTAGGAAGATGGTATCCCAAAGAAATGGCTTCTATTTATATTAAAGGAAAAACTATTTTTTAGTGTCCTTTGCATCATGCCATGGCCGAAACAGTTTCTGTCAGAGTATCCCTAGCAGTTAGCAGGGGTCTGTGAGATCCTCACCTTATTAAAAGGGGAAGATGGACTTCATAGAATCTTTTGGTGACTTCACCTTTTCCATGGCATCAAGTTCATAGAATCTTCTGGTGAAGATGAAATACCAACTTTCTAGGAAATGAGAAAAGTAATGAAGTGAGACCTTCTTGTATGTTTTGCCTCCAGCATGTGCTCATCAGAAGTCCTATCAATACAGGCTTAACCAGCCCCAAGACTCCTGCAGCAGCTTTTAATAGCCATCATACAAACTCAGTGTAGAACTCCAAATTTCCAACTTAGCAGTTCAAAAATTCTTGCAAATACCAGGAATTCAAAATTGAAACATGAATGAGACTTTTCTTTGTTCAAAGTACAAATTCATTCTAAGTGTATAGCTTCAGCCCTGGTGTATAATGATCTGATTATAGAGTGATAGACAGAAAAGATCTAGACATCTTACAGGAAAACTAGACACTTGGTAAGCTGGAAAAATTGACTTTGTGCCAAGGTGGTAGGATGGAGTTAAAACAGAGCTGGTGGGGTAAAATGATACAGACATGGTCGGATGGAAACCTGACAGAGGAGGTAGGATGGAACTGGTACAGAGCACAAGCTGTCTCATTGAGGCCAATGCTACACAGAACTCAGAAGAACCCTGGCAGGGATATTCATGACTAAATTGTGGCCTGCTTACATTTCTTATATTTAACCCCTCAAGCATGATGGTGTGACACTAAAGCATGAAGGTATGACTCTTTAGGATGACATTATGACCCTCTGTATGAGAGCATTACATGAGATCTTTCCGTAAGTATCAAGTTAAAGACCAGAACATCATACTGAACACTTGTAATATCATGCTTAAGGGGTTTCCTGACTTGCTGAGGGAGTTAAGAGTTCAGTGGAAGCTTTACTTAGTCTTGACTGTATGTTAATCTTACTAGAAGTTAAGAATTTACCAACTGCATGTCGCAATGTGTGTTTTAATCTTTGCAGCATATTGATTTATCTGTGTATGAATGTATGCATTTTACTACAAAAGCATGTCATGCCACTTAATATCAAGTCTCCATTATGTACAATGCTAGCTTTTTATCCTTTGTACGTTTTCAAAAATATATTAAATCAAGATGCTTAATATTGTAGTATTAGCACTGTTTTACACTCTAGACTGACATGAATATTTTTGGGTTACCATAGAAGTTCCTGGGTGGGCATCTCTTGCTAGTTGAAGGAATTTTTAAAGTTTTCTGTGGGAGTTCCAGTACTAACTTTGGTGCTTTGGAGTTGATATCAAACTTAGCTGCATCTGGGTGACCTAAACCCCAATTTACCTGACCTGCATCAGTGTAGGTATCCCCAGACCAACTCCTAAAATTCCTTTAACAATGCCTCAGCCCCTCATGTAACTGGAAGAAGCCTCTGGTCTGACACACTCAGCAGCAGGCTCACCTCATGTTGGGGAGGGTGAGCAGGAACTAAAGCCTACTGGAGAGGGAGGAGCCTAGGCTCTGGAGAAGCTTTACAGCCTTGTCAGCTTAGCCTAATATGCCATCCAGTAGAGTAGACAACACAAAAGTAATGTCACTGCTTAGTTTTACACCAAGTGTATTTTACTTCTGAGGATATATGGTATATATGTTCTACAAGAATCAAAACTTAGTTTTAAGGTGTTAAAATGTTGTATAGTGACATACAGCCAACAGTAACAAGTTAAGAGTTTACTGTATTAAGTTCCAAAGTACTGAACCAAGCTATGACTACCTGTATCAAACTATGTTGCAGTGAGCTATAGCTGACTGTATCAGGCTGCAATTTGCGGCACTACTCTACAGCTAACTGTACCAGACTGCTACTTTCAATACTAAGTTACAGCAAACTGCCAAGCTGCAACTCCCAGCACTAAGCTACAGCTAACTGTACCAAGTTGCAACTTTGTATATTGAGCCACAACCAGTTATGACAATCTGCAGCCTGCAGTAATGAGCTGCTTTCTGCTGCAGTGAGCTACAGTTAAATGTTTTGCTTTGCAGCTTGTGCTGAGGTGCAGTTTACTGCATCAGTCTAATCAAGACATTATGTTCTGCAATATACCATATTGTATGTAACCTTATTAGTAAATAAACTGGATTATCATTATTATTATTATCATCGGTCTACAACTTCTTGTAACAAACGTTAACTCGGTATATTGATCTGTTATTTGCTGCTAGTGGAAGTACATTCTTCCCCCACTTATCTGCCTCTTTTTGATGTTGCTGGGAGGTTATCAGTTCTGTATGATGACCTTCCCCAATGCAAGTTTATGTAAGGCCAGATATCTGATGAAAGTGCATGCACTAAGGAATATTATGATTATTTCTATGTAGTCCCTGCTCCTTAAAAATGATTTCTTGTATTAGACTGTTATCTACCAGATTATGTTCACTAGTAGTACAAAAAGTATTAGCAATCTTGAAATAACAGGATTTTATATTTGCATAATCAATAATCACTGTACTACCTTTAAGAGTAGTCTCTTTATTAGCTCATAGTAGACATATATGCCTACATTTGGCTCTGTAGGCTTGTCAAGCCTCCTGTAACAAGAATCACCCTATTAATTCCACAACCTTTAGAGTACAAACCCTTGCCTTTTACCTAATCCGATCTCTCTTGACTTGTGCTCATAATTAAGAAAGTTTTACCATAAGTCACCAGCAACGTGGTCTGACCTGAGGCCTGAGACTAGTACCCTGACTCATGTGTGGTGGTTGGTCAACTAACCTGTGCATGGTGGAAAGTCAACCAACCTGTGGGTGGTGGCAAGTTGATTGACCAATGTGGTGGTAGGTAGACCAACCTGTGGAGGGTAGTATGTCAGCTAATCTGTACATGGTAGTAGGTCAGCAGATCTGTGCATGGTGATGAGTCGACTGATCAACATTTGATGGTAGGTAAAATGAACTGTGTGTGATGGTATATCAATTTACCTGGGTATGGCAATAGGTCAACAGACCAACAGTAAGTTGACTATTTACTACCTGCTCCTGTTGTAATATTTCAAATACAATACTCAATATATCCCTTGAAGACATGTTTCATTATCATGAACTGTCAATATGTGCACAAATCCCAAGATTCTGTTGGGTCCTAAGATCCTCCACCACTCTGAAGCTCTAAGCATACCACCACCCTCTCAATCACTACTCTCTCATATACCCCAACAAGTACACTCATCAAACTTATGGATCTGTAATTCAAACATTCACTTTGTCCCGCTTGCCTTTACACAATGGCATTATAATAAATTCTAATTAAACAGTCAACAACACAGTCACCTCCTCTCTTGAGAAATTCACCTGCAATCCTATCAACTCCAACCACCTTGTCACATTACATCCTGCTCAGAGTTTTCACCACCTCTTCTCTTTTCACCAAACCACTTGCCATTACTCTCTCACTTTGCATACCTCCCACTTCTGCCACCCTTTCATTAAATATATTCAGCAGTACTGTGATGTACATCAAATGATTCACACAGAATAAGATCCACGTCAATAGCAAATGGGTATTCTGCCTTATGCAGCAGAGATTAATTCTTCATTGCATATCCATAATTTTCCTTACATTCTACAGTCCTACACCATGATAACCATATCTCTTGTTGCAGCAAATAATTCTAACTAATCTACATTTTCATTCTCAAAGACTGGATTGGAATCCAGTATAACTAAAATAATTCAATATAATTAGCAAAACAGACCAATTGAATACTGGTAGATTTGAATTTCTTTACTGCCTCTGGTTAATTTAGGACTCACAATTTTGCTCAAGATATTCACACAACATGTGACAACTATAATACTGTTCAGCGAAATGAATCACATAAAGCATTTAGGGCAAGAGAAAACATCCTAGAACATTATGTGTGTGTTTCCTACATTCAAAACTACATAACACACACACACACACACACATATATATATATATATATATATAGGTTTGGATGGTATTGCAGTGGAATTTATAAAAAAAGGGGGTGACTGTATTGTTGACTGGTTGGTAAGGTTATTTAATGTATGTATGACTCATGGTGAGGTGCCTGAGGATTGGCGGAATGCGTGCATAGTGCCATTGTACAAAGGCAAAGGGGATAAGAGTGAGTGCTCAAATTACAGAGGTATAAGTTTGTTGAGTATTCCTGGTAAATTATATGGGAGGGTATTGATTGAGAGGGTGAAGGCATGTACAGAGCATCAGATTGGGGAAGAGCAGTGTGGTTTCAGAAGTGGTAGAGGATGTGTGGATCAGGTGTTTGCTTTGAAGAATGTATGTGAGAAATACTTAGAAAAGCAAATGGATTTGTATGTAGCATTTATGGATCTGGAGAAGGCATATGATAGAGTTGATAGAGATGCTCTGTGGAAGGTATTAAGAATATATGGTGTGGGAGGCAAGTTGTTAGAAGCAGTGAAAAGTTTTTATCGAGGATGTAAGGCATGTGTACGTGTAGGAAGAGAGGAAAGTGATTGGTTCTCAGTGAATGTAGGTTTGCGGCAGGGGTGTGTGATGTCTCCATGGTTGTTTAATTTGTTTATGGATGGGGTTGTTAGGGAGGTAAATGCAAGAGTCTTGGAAAGAGGGGCAAGTATGAAGTCTGTTGGGGATGAGAGAGCTTGGGAAGTGAGTCAGTTGTTGTTCGCTGATGATACAGCGCTGGTGGCGGATTCATGTGAGAAACTGCAGAAGCTGGTGACGGAGTTTGGTAAAGTGTGTGGAAGAAGAAAGTTAAGAGTAAATGTGAATAAGAGCAAGGTTATTAGGTACAGTAGGGTTGAGGGTCAAGTCAATTGGGAGGTGAGTTTGAATGGAGAAAAACTGGAGGAAGTGAAGTGTTTTAGATATCTGGGAGTGGATCTGTCAGCGGATGGAACCATGGAAGCGGAAGTGGATCATAGGGTGGGGGAGGGGGCAAAAATTTTGGGAGCCTTGAAAAATGTGTGGAAGTCGAGAACATTATCCCGGAAAGCAAAAATGGGTATGTTTGAAGGAATAGTGGTTCCAACAATGTTGTATGGTTGCGAGGCGTGGGCTATGGATAGAGTTGTGCGCAGGAGGATGGATGTGCTGGAAATGAGATGTTTGAGGACAATGTGTGGTGTGAGGTGGTTTGATCGAGTAAGTAACGTAAGGGTAAGAGAGATGTGTGGAAATAAAAAGAGCGTGGTTGAGAGAGCAGAAGAGGGTGTTTTGAAGTGGTTTGGGCACATGGAGAGAATGAGTGAGGAAAGATTGACCAAGAGGATATATGTGTCGGAGGTGGAGGGAACGAGGAGAAGAGGGAGACCAAATTGGAGGTGGAAAGATGGAGTGAAAAGGATTTTGTGTGATCAGGGCCTGAACATGCAGGAGGGTGAAAGGAGGGCAAGGAATAGAGTGAATTGGAGCGATGTGGTATACAGGGGTTGATGTGCTGTCAGTGGATTGAATCAAGGCATGTGAAGCGTCCGGGGTAAACCATGGAAAGCTGTGTAGGTATGTATATTTGCGTGTGTGGACGTATGTATGTACATGTGTATGGGGGGGGTTGGGCCATTTCTTTCGTCTGTTTCCTTGCGCTACCTCGCAAACGCGGGAGACAGCGACGAGGTATAAAAAAAAAAAAAAAAAAAAAAAAAATATATATATATATATATATATATATATATATATATATATATATATATATATATATATATATATATATATATCTTTCTCTCACACTATTCGCCATTTCCCGCATTAGCGAGGTAGCGTTGAGAACAGAGGACTGGGCCTTTGAGGGAATATCCTCACCTGGCCCCCTTCTCTGTTCCCTCTTTTGGAAAAAAAAAAAAAAAAGCGAGAGGGGAGGATTTCCAACATACTACCTATCTCTCCTTTTTTCACATCTTGGTTACATCCACACACATTTAGACACCCCAATTTGAGCCTACGAGGAGGATGAGCACTCCCTGCATGACTCCTTCTGTTTCCCATTTTAGAAAGTTAAAATACAAGGAGGGGAGGATTTCTGGCCACCTGCTCCCTCCCCTTTTAGTCGCCTTCTACAACACGCAGGGAATACATGGGAAGCATTCATTCTCCCCTATCCCCAGGGATAATATGTAATATATATATATATATATATATATATATATATATATATATATATATATATATATATATTGGAAAGGATCACAATTTTGCGCGTGATCAAGATATTCCTATGAGTCCATGGGGAAAATGAAACACGAAAAGTGTTTCATTTTCCCCATGGACTCATAGAAATTATATATATATATATATATATATATATATATATATATATATATTTTTTTTTTTTTTTTCCATACTATTCGCCATTTCCCGCGATAGCGAGGTAGCGTTAAGAACAGAGGACTGGGCCTTTGAGGGAATACCCTCACCTGGCCCCCTTCTCTGTTCCTTCTTTTGAAAAAAAAAAAGAGAGGGGAGGATTTCCAGCCCCCCGCTCCCTTCCCTTTTAGTCGCCTGGGGATAGGGGAGAAAGAATACTTCCCACGCATTCCTCACGTGTCGTAGAAGGCAACTAGAGGGGACAGGAGCGGGGGGCCAGAAATCCTCCCCTCCTTGTATTTTAACTTTCTAAAATGGGAAACAGAAGGAGTCACGCGGGGAGTGCTCATCCTCCTCGTAGGCTCAAATTGGGGTGTCTAAATGTGTGTGGATGTAACCAAGATGTGAAAAAAGGAGAGATAGGTAGTATGTTTGAGGAAAGGAACCTGGATGTTTTGGCTCTGAGTAAAACGAAGCTCAAGGGGAAGAGTGGTTTGGGAATGTCTTGGGAGTAAAGTCAGGGGTTAGTGAGAGGACAAGAGCAAGGGAAGGAGTAGCACTATTCCTGAAACGGGAGTTGTGGGACTATGTGATAGAATGTAAGAAAGTAAATTCTAGATTAATGTGAGTAAAACTGAAAGTTGATGGAGAGAGATGGGTGATTATTGGTGCATATGCACCTGGGCATGAGAAGAAAGATCATGAGAGGCAAGTGTTTTGGGAGCAGCTGAATGAGTGTGTTAGTGGTTTTGATGCACAAAACCGGGTTATAGTGATGGGTGATTTGAATGCAAAGGTGAGTAATGTGGCAGTTGTAAATGGAAATGGTGAAGAGCTTGTAGATTTATGTGCTGAAAAAGGACTGGTGATTGGGAATACCTGGTTTAAAAAGCGAGATATACATAAGTATACGTATGTAAGTAGGAGAGATGGCCAGAGAGCGTTATTGGATTACGTGATAATGGACAGGCGCGCAAAAGAGAGACTTTTGGATGTCAATGTGCTGAGAGGTGCAACTGGAGGGATGTCTGATCATTATCTTGTGGAGATGAAGGTGAAGATTTGTATGGGTTCTCAGAAAAGAAGAGTGAATGTTGGGGTGAAGAGGGTGGAGAGAGTAAGTGAGCTTGGGAAGGAGACTTGTGTGAGGAAGTACCAGGAGAGACTGAGTACAGAATGGAAAAAGGTGAGAACAAAGGAGGTAAGGGGAGTGGGGGAGGAATGGGATGTATTTAGGGAAGCAGTGATGGCTTGCGCAAAAGATGCTTGTGGCATGAGAAGCGTGGGAGGTGGGTTGATTAGAAAGGGTAGTGAGTGGTGGGATGAAGTAAGATTATTAGTGAAAGAGAAGAGAGAGGCATTTGGACGATTTTTGCAGGGAAAAATGCAAATGAGTGGGAGATGTTAAATGAAAGAGACAGGAGGTCAAGAGAAAGGTGCAAGAGGTGAAAAAGAAGGCAAATGAGAGTTGGGGTAAGAGAGTATCATTAAATTTTAGGGAGAATAAAAAGATGCTCTGGAAGGAGGTAAATAAAGTGCGTAAGACAAGGGAGCAAAGGGGAACTTCAGTGAAGGGGGCTAATGGGGAGGTGATAACAAGTAGTGGTGATGTGAGAAGGAGATGGAGTGAGTATTCTGAAGGTTTGTTGAATGTGTTTGATGATAGAGTGGCAGATATAGGGTGTTTTGGTCGAGGTGGTGTGCAAAGTGAGAGGGTTAGGGAAAATGATTTGGTAAACAGAGAAGAGGTAGTAAAAGCTTTGCAGAAGATGAAAGCAGGCAAGGCAGCAGGTTTGGATGGTATTGCAGTGGAATTTATTAAAAAAGGGGGTGACTTTGCACAAAGGCAAAGGGGATAAGTGTGAGTGCCATTGTACAAAGGCAAAGGGGATAAGTGTGAGTGCTCAAATTACAGAGGTATAAGTTTGTTGAGTATTCCTGGAAATTTATATGGGAGGGTATTGATTGAGAGGGTGAAGGCATGTACAGAGCATCAGATTGGGGAAGAGCAGTGTGGTTTCAGAAATGGTAGAGGATGTGTGGATCAGGTGTTTGCTTTGAAGTATGTATGTGAGAAATACTTAGAAAAGCAAATGGATTTGTATGTAGCATTTATGGATCTGGAGAAGGCTTATGATAGAGTTGATAGAGATGCTCTGAGGAAGGTATTAAGAATATATGGTGTGGGAGGCATGTTGTTAGAAGCAGTGAAAAGAATTTATCGAGGATGTAAGGCATGTGTACGTGTAGGAAGAGAGGAAAGTGATTGGTTCTCAGTGAATGTAGGTTTGCAGCAGGGATGTGTGATGTCTCCATGGTTGTTTAATTTGTTTATGGATGGGGTTGTTAGGGAGGTGAATGCAAGAGTTTTGGAAAGAGGGGCAAGTATGAAGTCTGTTGGGGATGAGAGAGCTTGGGAAGTGAGTCAGTTGTTGTTCGCTGATGATACAGCGCTGGTGGCTGATTCATGTGAGAAACTGCAGAAGCTGGTGACTGAGTTTGGTAAAGTGTGTGAAAGAAGAAAGTTAAGAGTAAATGTGAATAAGGGCAAGGTTATTAGGTACAGTAGGGTTGAGGGACAAGTCAACTGGGAGGTAAGTTTGAATGGAGAAAAACTGGAGGAAGTAAAGTGTTTTAGATATCTGGGAGTAGATCTGGCAGCAAATGGAATCATAGAGTGGGGGAGGGGACGAAAATCCTGGGAGCCTTGAAGAATGTGTGGAAGTCAAGAACATTATCTCCGAAAGCAAAAATGGCTATGTTTGAAGGAATAGTGGTTCCAACAATGTTGTATGGCTGCGAGGCGTGGGCTATGGATAGAGATGTGCGCAGGAGGATGGATGTGCTGGAAATGAGATGTTTGAGGACAATGTGTGGTGTGAGGTGGTTTGATCAAGTAAGTAATGTAAGGGTAAGAGAGATGTGTGGAAATAAAAAGAGCATGGTTGAGAGAGCAGAAGAGGGTGTTTTGAAATGGTTTGGGCACATGGAGAGAATGAGTGAGGAAAGATTGACCAAGAGGATATATGTGTCGGAGGTGGAGGGAACGAGGAGAAGTGGGAGACCAAATAATAGGTGGAAAGATGGAGTGAAAAAGATTTTGAATGATCAGGGCCTGAACATGCAGGAGGGTGAAAGGCGGGCAAGGAATAGAGTGAATTGGATCGATGTGGTATACCGGGGTCGATGTGCTGTCAATGGATTGAATCAGGGCATGTGAAGCGTCTGGGGTAAACCATGGAAAGTTCTGTGGGGCCTGGATGTGGAAAGGGAGCTGTGGTTTTGGGCATTATTGAATGACAGCTAGAGACTGAGTGTGAACGAATGGGGCCTTTGTTGTCTTTTCCTAGCGCAGTTTCTCACATGAATCAGCCACCAGCGCTGTATCATCAGCGAACAACAACTGACTCACTTCCCAAGCTCTCTCATCCCCAACAGACTTCATACTTGCCCCTCTTTCCAAAACTCTTGCATTCACCTCCCTAACAACCCCATCCATAAACAAATTAAACAACCATGGAGACATCACACACCCCTGCCGCAAACCTACATTCACTGAGAACCAATCACTTTCCTCTCTTCCTACACGTACACATGCCTTACCTCCTCGATAAAAACTTTTCACTGCTTCTAACAACTTGCCTCCCACACCATATATTCGTAATACCTTCCACAGAGCATCTCTATCAACTCTATCATATCCTTCTCCAGATCCATAAATGTTTCCATACAAATCCTTTTGTTTTTTAAAGTATTTCTCACATACATTCTTCAAAGAAACACCTGATCCACACTTTCCCCTTTCCACTTCTGAAACCCCACTGCTTTTCCCCAAACTGAGTCTTTGTAATGCCCTTTACCCTCTCAATTTAATACCCTCCCCTTAATTTGAGGGGGTATCAACAAACTTATAAACCCCTGTAAATTTGAGCACTCATCTTATCCCCCTTTTCCTTTGTACAATTTGGGATATGCACCCCATTCCCCCAATCCTCAGGGACCTCCCATGGGGTCATAATCATTAAATAACCTTTCCAACCCGTCAACAATAAGTCACCCCCTTTTTTTTTAAAAATTCCCCTGAATACCATCCAAAACCCGCTGCCCTTTGGGTTTTATTTCGGCCCAAAAATTTTACTACCTCTTCTTGTTTACCAAATTTAAATTTTCCCCCAACCCCCCCACTTTGCCACCCCCGGGCCCAAAAAAAACCCCATATCTGCCACTCAAACCATTTTAACAAAACCCTTCCCCCAAAACTCACTCCATTCCTTTTTCACATCACCCCTACTTGTTATCAAACCCCCCTTTTTTGCCCCCACTGGGAAATTCCCATTTGCTCCCTTGTTTTACGCACTTTTTTTTACCTCCTTTCCCGAACCCTTTTTATTTCCCCCAAAATTTAATGTTTCCTCTCAACCCCCAAATCCCCATTTGCCCTTTTTTTTACCTCTTGAAACCCTTTTTTCCCCCCGTCTCTTTCTTTTTAGTCTCCCTCAATTGCATTTTTTCCTTGCAAAAAAAGTCCAAAAAACCCCTCTCCTTTTCTTTACTAATACTTTTTACTTTATCCCCACTCATACCCTTTCTAATCAACCCCCCCTCCCACTTTCTCAGCCACAAACATTTTTGTGAATCCTCCCCTGGGTTCCCTAAATACTCCCCTTTCCCCCCAAACCCCTTACTTCCATATATATATTTTTATTATAATAAAATTTTAATATTTTATATATATATATATATTATATATAATTTTTTTTTTTTTTTTTACTTTGTGCTGTCTCCCGGTTTGCGAGGGTAGCGCAAGGAAACAGGGCGAAAGAAAAGGGCCCCAAACCCCCCCCCTACACCAAGTAATGCCTAGTCCCCCAGCCAAAAATTTCATACCCCAAGCTTTTCCCTTTTGGGTTTTCCCCGACATAAATGAATAAATAGAGAGAGAGAGAGAATCTACAACCATGATGAATTTCATTTTTCAGAAAGATTTTGAATATGTTTTTGTAAATAGTTTCAAATTTTATAAAGAAATTTTCTCACCTTTGCTTGTCAGGGGTTAGATTTCTTTAGAGGAGTCCATGTTAGACAGCCCAACTTCCCATCCTTGGCAGGTATTTTCAGGAAATGAATCTCACCTAGCTAGGTTGAGATGGGCACTCGCCTTGTAGAGAATTGGAAAAAATGTGTGGGGCCAAAATAATGTTTAATGTACACTGACAGCTCATGTATAGTGAAGTATACCCTAGCCTAAAATGACAAACCATGTATGGTGTAGTATACTATAGCCTACCAAACATATCATGTATGGTGTAGTACATTCTAACCAACACTGACAACTCCATGTATTGTATAGGACACTGCAGCCCCTACTCGCAGCTCATGTATGGTATGATACACATTAGCCTACACTCACAGTTCATGTATGGTATGCTAATCAATGGATACATGTAAAGAGAGAGAGACAGAAAAATGTTAGGATAATGAGACACACAGGTACTAATAGATAGAGACATGCAGGTGCACACGTAGACAAAGACATACAGGTACATGAAAAAAACAGTGACACAGGTGCAAGAATGGAATGAAACACTTACACAGAGGGCCAGAAACAAAAGAAACCCATGTTTCATGGTACTGCATTTGATGCTGACAACATATGTTTTATGTTGATGTACAACATGCTGACATCTGACATCTTATGGTGATACAAGACATAGTGACATCTGACATATTATGGTGATGCATTAAATGCTGATATTTGATGTTTCATGGTGATGTGCTAAAGGCTGATGCTTAAAATGTTTTGGTGATATTGTATTTGTTGATGCCTAATGTTTTAGAGGACAGATAAGAAACATTCCTGACTAATGAATTTCTTTGTCTCGTACAGTATTTTTCGTATGATTTTTATATACGAATGAGTCTGGAGGCTTCCTTTAAGGCATTTTTAGGACATTGCTTGTTTAGGAAGATGGTATCCCAAAGAAATGGCTTCTATTTATATTAAAGGAAAAACTATTTTTTAGTGTCCTTTGCATCATGACATGGCCGAAACAGTTTCTGTCAGAGTATCCCTAGCAGTTAGCAGGGGTCTGTGAGATCCTCACCTTATTAAAAGGGGAAGATGGACTTCATAGAATCTTTTGGTGACTTCACCTTTTCCATGGCATCAAGTTCATAGAATCTTCTGGTGAAGATGAAATACCAACTTTCTAGGAAATGAGAAAAGTAATGAAGTGAGACCTTCTTGTATGTTTTGCCTCCAGCATGTGCTCATCAGAAGTCCTATCAATACAGGCTTAACCAGCCCCAAGACTCCTGCAGCAGCTTTTAATAGCCATCATACAAACTCAGTGTAGAACTCCAAATTTCCAACTTAGCAGTTCAAAAATTCTTGCAAATACCAGGAATTCAAAATTGAAACATGAATGAGACTTTTCTTTGTTCAAAGTACAAATTCATTCTAAGTGTATAGCTTCAGCCCTGGTGTATAATGATCTGATTATAGAGTGATAGACAGAAAAGATCTAGACATTTTACAGGAAAACTAGACACTTGGTAAGCTGGAAAAATTGACTTTGTGCCAAGGTGGTAGGATGGAGTTAAAACAGAGCTGGTGGGGTAAAATGATACAGACATGGTCGGATGGAAACCTGACAGAGGAGGTAGGATGGAACTGGTACAGAGCACAAGCTGTCTCATTGAGGCCAATGCTACACAGAACTCAGAAGAACCCTGGCAGGGATATTCATGACTAAATTGTGGCCTGCTTACATTTCTTATATTTAACCCCTCAAGCATGATGGTGTGACACTAAAGCATGAAGGTATGACTCTTTAGGATGACATTATGACCCTCTGTATGAGAGCATTACATGAGATCTTTCCGTAAGTATCAAGTTAAAGACCAGAACATCATACTGAACACTTGTAATATCATGCTTAAGGGGTTTCCTGACTTGCTGAGGAAGTTAAGAGTTCAGTGGAAGCTTTACTTAGTCTTGACTGTATGTTAATCTTACTAGAAGTTAAGAATTTACCAACTGCATGTCGCAATGTGTGTTTTAATCTTTGCAGCATATTGATTTATCTGTGTATGAATGTATGCATTTTACTACAAAAGCATGTCATGCCACTTAATATCAAGTCTCCATTATGTACAATGCTAGCTTTTTATCCTTTGTACGTTTTCAAAAATATATTAAATCAAGATGCCTAATATTGTAGTATTAGCACTGTTTTACACTCTAGACTGACATGAATATTTTTGGGTTACCATAGAAGTTCCTGGGTGGGCATCTCTTGCTAGTTGAAGGAATTTTTAAAGTTTTCTGTGGGAGTTCCAGTACTAACTTTGGTGCTTTGGAGTTGATATCAAACTTAGCTGCATCTGGGTGACCTAAACCCCAATTTACCTGACCTGCATCAGTGTAGGTATCCCCAGACCAACTCCTAAAATTCCTTTAACAATGCCTCAGCCCCTCATGTAACTGGAAGAAGCCTCTGGTCTGACACACTCAGCAGCAGGCTCACCTCATGTTGGGGAGGGTGAGCAGGAACTAAAGCCTACTGGAGAGGGAGGAGCCTAGGCTCTGGAGAAGCTTTACAGCCTTGTCAGCTTAGCCTAATATGCCATCCAGTAGAGTAGACAACACAAAAGTAATGTCACTGCTTAGTTTTACACCAAGTGTATTTTACTTCTGAGGATATATGGTATATATGTTCTACAAGAATCAAAACTTAGTTTTAAGGTGTTAAAATGTTGTATAGTGACATACAGCCTACAGTAACAAGTTAAGAGTTTACTGCATTAAGTTCCAAAGTACTGAACCAAGCTATGACTACCTGTATCAAACTATGTTGCAGTGAGCTATAGCTGACTGTATCAGGCTGCAATTTGCGGCACTACTCTACAGCTAACTGTACCAGACTGCTACTTTCAATACTAAGTTACAGCAAACTGCCAAGCTGCAACTTCCAGCACTAAGCTACAGCTAACTGTACCAAGTTGCAACTTTGTATATTGAGCCACAACCAGTTATGACAATCTGCAGCCTGCAGTAATGAGCTGCTTTCTGCTGCAGTGAGCTACAGTTAAATGTTTTGCTTTGCAGCTTGTGCTGAGGTGCAGTTTACTGCATCAGTCTAATCAAGACATTATGTTCTGCAATATACCATATTGTATGTAACCTTATTAGTAAATAAACTGGATTATCATTATTATTATTATCATCGGTCTACAACTTCTTGTAACAAACGTTAACTCGGTATATTGATGTTATTTGCTGCTAGTGGAAGTACATTCTTCCCCCACTTATCTGCCTCTTTTTGATGTTGCTGGGAGGTTATCAGTTCTGTATGATGACCTTCCCCAATGCAAGTTTATGTAAGGCCAGATATCTGATGAAAGTGCATGCACTAAGGAATATTATGATTATTTCTATGTAGTCCCTGCTCCTTAAAAATGATTTCTTGTATTAGACTGTTATCTACCAGATTATGTTCACTAGTAGTACAAAAAGTATTAGCAATCTTGAAATAACAGGATTTTATATTTGCATAATCAATAATCACTGTACTACCTTTAAGAGTAGTCTCTTTATTAGCTCATAGTAGACATATATGCCTACATTTGGCTCTGTAGGCTTGTCAAGCCTCCTGTAACAAGAATCACCCTATTAATTCCACAACCTTTAGAGTACAAACCCTTGCCTTTTACCTAATCCGATCTCTCTTGACTTGTGCTCATAATTAAGAAAGTTTTACCATAAGTCACCAGCAACGTGGTCTGACCTGAGGCCTGAGACTAGTACCCTGACTCATGTGTGGTGGTTGGTCAACTAACCTGTGCATGGTGGAAAGTCAACCAACCTGTGGGTGGTGGCAAGTTGATTGACCAATGTGGTGGTAGGTAGACCAACCTGTGGAGGGTAGTATGTCAGCTAATCTGTACATGGTAGTAGGTCAGCAGATCTGTGCATGGTGATGAGTCGACTGATCAACATTTGATGGTAGGTAAAATGAACTGTGTGTGATGGTATATCAATTTACCTGGGTATGGCAATAGGTCAACAGACCAACAGTAAGTTGACTATTTACTACCTGCTCCTGTTGTAATATTTCAAATACAATACTCAATATATCCCTTGAAGACATGTTTCATTATCATGAACTGTCAATATGTGCACAAATCCCAAGATTCTGTTGGGTCCTAAGATCCTCCACCACTCTGAAGCTCTAAGCATACCACCACCCTCTCAATCACTACTCTCTCATATACCCCAACAAGTACACTCATCAAACTTATGGATCTGTAATTCAAACATTCACTTTGTCCCGCTTGCCTTTACACAATGGCATTATAATAAATTCTAATTAAACAGTCAACAACACAGTCACCTCCTCTCTTGAGAAATTCACCTGCAATCCTATCAACTCCAACCACCTTGTCACATTTCATCCTGCTCAGAGTTTTCACCACCTCTTCTCTTTTCACCAAACCACTTGCCATTACTCTCTCACTTTGCATACCTCCCACTTCTGCCACCCTTTCATTAAATATATTCAGCAGTACTGTGATGTACATCAAATGATTCACACAGAATAAGATCCACGTCAATAGCAAATGGGTATTCTGCCTTATGCAGCAGAGATTAATTCTTCATTGCATATCCATAATTTTCCTTACATTCTACAGTCCTACACCATTATAACCATATCTCTTGTTGCAGCAAATAATTCTAACTAATCTACATTTTCATTCTCAAAGACTGGATTGCAATCCAGTATAACTAAAATAATTCAATATAATTAGCAAAACAGACCAATTGAATACTGGTAGATTTGAATTTCTTTACTGCCTCTGGTTAATTTAGGACTCACAATTTTGCTCAAGATATTCACACAACATGTGACAACTATAATACTGTTCAGCGAAATGAATCACATAAAGCATTTAGGGCAAGAGAAAACATCCTAGAACATTATGTGTGTGTTTCCTACATTCAAAACTACATAACACACACACACACACACATATATATATATATATATATATATAGGTTTGGATGGTATTGCAGTGGAATTTATAAAAAAAGGGGGTGACTGTATTGTTGACTGGTTGGTAAGGTTATTTAATGTATGTATGACTCATGGTGAGGTGCCTGAGGATTGGCGGAATGCGTGCATAGTGCCATTGTACAAAGGCAAAGGGGATAAGAGTGAGTGCTCAAATTACAGAGGTATAAGTTTGTTGAGTATTCCTGGTAAATTATATGGGAGGGTATTGATTGAGAGGGTGAAGGCATGTACAGAGCATCAGATTGGGGAAGAGCAGTGTGGTTTCAGAAGTGGTAGAGGATGTGTGGATCAGGTGTTTGCTTTGAAGAATGTATGTGAGAAATACTTAGAAAAGCAAATGGATTTGTATGTAGCATTTATGGATCTGGAGAAGGCATATGATAGAGTTGATAGAGATGCTCTGTGGAAGGTATTAAGAATATATGGTGTGGGAGGCAAGTTGTTAGAAGCAGTGAAAAGTTTTTATCGAGGATGTAAGGCATGTGTACGTGTAGGAAGAGAGGAAAGTGATTGGTTCTCAGTGAATGTAGGTTTGCGGCAGGGGTGTGTGATGTCTCCATGGTTGTTTAATTTGTTTATGGATGGGGTTGTTAGGGAGGTAAATGCAAGAGTTTTGGAAAGAGGGGCAAGTATGAAGTCTGTTGGGGATGAGAGAGCTTGGGAAGTGAGTCAGTTGTTGTTCGCTGATGATACAGCGCTGGTGGCTGATTCATGTGAGAAACTGCAGAAGCTGGTGACTGAGTTTGGTAAAGTGTGTGGAAGAAGAAAGTTAAGAGTAAATGTGAATAAGAGCAAGGTTATTAGGTACAGTAGGGGTGAGGGTCAAGTCAATTGGGAGGTGAGTTTGAATGGAGAAAAACTGGAGGAAGTGAAGTGTTTTAGATATCTGGGAGTGGATCTGTCAGCGGATGGAACCATGGAAGCGGAAGTGGATCATAGGGTGGGGGAGGGGGCGAAAAATTTTGGGAGCCTTGAAAAATGTGTGGAAGTCGAGAACATTATCTCGGAAAGCAAAAATGGGTATGTTTGAAGGAATAGTGGTTCCAACAATGTTGTATGGTTGCGAGGCGTGGGCTATGGATAGAGTTGTGCGCAGGAGGATGGACGTGCTGGAAATGAGATGTTTGAGGAAAATGTGTGGTGTGAGGTGGTTTGATCGAGTAAGTAACGTAAGGGTAAGAGAGATGTGTGGAAATAAAAAGAGCGTGGTTGAGAGAGCAGAAGAGGGTGTTTTGAAGTGGTTTGGGCACATGGAGAGAATGAGTGAGGAAAGATTGACCAAGAGGATATATGTGTCGGAGGTGGAGGGAACGAGGAGAAGAGGGAGACCAAATTGGAGGTGGAAAGATGGAGTGAAAAGGATTTTGTGTGATCAGGGCCTGAACATGCAGGAGGGTGAAAGGAGGGCAAGGAATAGAGTGAATTGGAGCGATGTGGTATACCGGGGTTGACGTGCTGTCAGTGGATTGAATCAAGGCATGTGAAGCGTCTGGGGTAAACCATGGAAAGCTGTGTAGGTATGTATATTTGCGTGTGTGGACGTGTGTATGTACATGTGTATGGGGGGGGGGTTGGGCCATTTCTTTCGTCTGTTTCCTTGCGCTACCTCGCAAACGCGGGAGACAGCGACAAAGTATAAAAAAAAAAAAAAAAAAAAAAAAAAATATATATATATATATATATATATATATATATATATATATATATATATATATATATATATATATATATATATATCTTTCTCTCACACTATTCGCCATTTCCCGCATTAGCGAGGTAGCGTTGAGAACAGAGGACTGGGCCTTTGAGGGAATATCCTCACCTGGCCCCCTTCTCTGTTCCCTCTTTTGGAAAAAAAAAAAAAAAAAGCGAGAGGGGAGGATTTCCAACATACTACCTATCTCTCCTTTTTTCACATCTTGGTTACATCCACACACATTTAGACACCCCAATTTGAGCCTACGAGGAGGATGAGCACTCCCTGCATGACTCCTTCTGTTTCCCATTTTAGAAAGTTAAAATACAAGGAGGGGAGGATTTCTGGCCACCTGCTCCCTCCCCTTTTAGTCGCCTTCTACAACACGCAGGGAATACATGGGAAGCATTCATTCTCCCCTATCCCCAGGGATAATATGTAATATATATATATATATATATATATATATATATATATATATATATATATATATATATATTGGAAAGGATCACAATTTTGCGCGTGATCAAGATATTCCTATGAGTCCATGGGGAAAATGAAACACGAAAAGTGTTTCATTTTCCCCATGGACTCATAGAAATTATATATATATATATATATATATATATATATATATATATATATATTTTTTTTTTTTTTTTCCATACTATTCGCCATTTCCCGCGATAGCGAGGTAGCGTTAAGAACAGAGGACTGGGCCTTTGAGGGAATACCCTCACCTGGCCCCCTTCTCTGTTCCTTCTTTTGAAAAAAAAAAAGAGAGGGGAGGATTTCCAGCCCCCCGCTCCCTTCCCTTTTAGTCGCCTGGGGATAGGGGAGAAAGAATACTTCCCACGCATTCCTCACATGTCGTAGAAGGCAACTAGAGGGGACGGGAGCGGGGGGCCAGAAATCCTCCCCTCCTTGTATTTTAACTTTCTAAAATGGGAAACAGAAGGAGTCACGCGGGGAGTGCTCATCCTCCCCGTAGGCTCAAATTGGGGTGTCTAAATGTGTGTGGATGTAACCATGATGTGAAAAAAGGAGAGATAGGTAGTATGTTTGAGGAAAGGAACCTGGATGTTTTGGCTCTGAGTAAAACGAAGCTCAAGGGGAAGAGTGGTTTGGGAATGTCTTGGGAGTAAAGTCAGGGGTTAGTGAGAGGACAAGAGCAAGGGAAGGAGAAGCACTATTCCTGAAACGGGAGTTGTGGGACTATGTGATAGAATGTAAGAAAGTAAATTCTAGATTAATGTGAGTAAAACTGAAAGTTGATGGAGAGAGATGGGTGATTATTGGTGCATATGCACCTGGGCATGAGAAGAAAGATCATGAGAGGCAAGTGTTTTGGGAGCAGCTGAATGAGTGTGTTAGTGGTTTTGATGCACAAAACCGGGTTATAGTGATGGGTGATTTGAATGCAAAGGTGAGTAATGTGGCAGTTGTAAATGGAAATGGTGAAGAGCTTGTAGATTTATGTGCTGAAAAAGGACTGGTGATTGGGAATACCTGGTTTAAAAAGCGAGAAATACATAAGTATACGTATGTAAGTAGGAGAGATGGCCAGAGAGCGTTATTGGATTACGTGATAATGGACAGGCGCGCAAAAGAGAGACTTTTGGATGTTAATGTGCTGAGAGGTGCAACTGGAGGGATGTCTGATCATTATCTTGTGGAGGTGAAGGTGAAGATTTGTATGGGTTCTCAGAAAAGAAGAGTGAATGTTGGGGTGAAGAGGGTGGAGAGAGTAAGTGAGCTTGGGAAGGAGACTTGTGTGAGGAAGTACCAGAAGAGACTGAGTACAGAATGGAAAAAGGTGAGAACAAAGGAGGTAAGGGGAGTGGGGGAGGAATGGGATGTATTTAGGGAAGCAGTGATGGCTTGCGCAAAAGATGCTTGTGGCATGAGAAGCGTGGGAGGTGGGTTGATTAGAAAGGGTAGTGAGTGGTGGGATGAAGTAAGATTATTAGTGAAAGAGAAGAGAGAGGCATTTGGATGATTTTTGCAGGGAAAAATGCAAATGAGTGGGAGATGTTAAATGAAAGAGACAGGAGGTCAAGAGAAAGGTGCAAAAGAGGGCAAATGAGAGTTGGGGTAAGAGAGTATCATTAAATTTTAGGGAGAATAAAAAGATGCTCTGGAAGGAGGTAAATAAAGTGCGTAAGACAAGGGAGCAAAGGGGAACTTCAGTGAAGGGGGCTAATGGGGAGGTGATAACAAGTAGTGGTGATGTGAGAAGGAGATGGAGTGAGTATTCTGAAGGTTTGTTGAATGTGTTTGATGATAGAGTGGCAGATATAGGGTGTTTTGGTCAAGGTGGTGTGCAAAGTGAGAGGGTTAGGGAAAATGATTTGGTAAACAGAGAAGAGGTAGTAAAAGCTTTGCAGAAGATGAAAGCCGGCAAGGCAGCAGGTTTGGATGGTATTGCAGTGGAATTTATTAAAAAAGGGGGTGACTTTGCACAAAGGCAAAGGGGATAAGTGTGAGTGCCATTGTACAAAGGCAAAGGGGATAAGTGTGAGTGCTCAAATTACAGAGGTATAAGTTTGCTGAGTATTCCTGGAAATTTATATGGGAGGGTATTGATTGAGAGGGTGAAGGCATGTACAGAGCATCAGATTGGGGAAGAGCAGTGTGGTTTCAGAAGTGGTAGAGGATGTGTGGATCAGGTGTTTGCTTTGAAGTATGTATGTGAGAAATACTTAGAAAAGCAAATGGATTTGTATGTTGCATTTATGGATCTGGAGAAGGCTTATGATAGAGTTGATAGAGATGCTCTGAGGAAGGTATTAAGAATATATGGTGTGGGAGGCATGTTGTTAGAAGCAGTGAAAAGAATTTATCGAGGATGTAAGGCATGTGTACGTGTAGGAAGAGAGGAAAGTGATTGGTTCTCAGTGAATGTAGGTTTGCAGCAGGGATGTGTGATGTATCCATGGTTGTTTAATTTGTTTATGGATGGGGTTGTTAGGGAGGTGAATGCAAGAGTTTTGGAAAGAGGGGCAAGTATGAAGTCTGTTGGGGATGAGAGAGCTTGGGAAGTGAGTCAGTTGTTGTTCGCTGATGATACAGCGCTGGTGGCTGATTCATGTGAGAAACTGCAGAAGCTGGTGACTGAGTTTGGTAAAGTGTGTGAAAGAAGAAAGTTAAGAGTAAATGTGAATAAGGGCAAGGTTATTAGGTACAGTAGGGTTGAGGGACAAGTCAACTGGGAGGTAAGTTTGAATGGAGAAAAACTGGAGGAAGTAAAGTGTTTTAGATATCTGGGAGTAGATCTGGCAGCAAATGGAATCATAGAGTGGGGGAGGGGACGAAAATCCTGGGAGCCTTGAAGAATGTGTGGAAGTCGAGAACATTATCTCCGAAAGCAAAAATGGCTATGTTTGAAGGAATAGTGGTTCCAACAATGTTGTATGGCTGCGAGGCGTGGGCTATGGATAGAGATGTGCGCAGGAGGATGGATGTGCTGGAAATGAGATGTTTGAGGACAATGTGTGGTGTGAGGTGGTTTGATCAAGTAAGTAATGTAAGGGTAAGAGAGATGTGTGGAAATAAAAAGAGCATGGTTGAGAGAGCAGAAGAGGGTGTTTTGAAATGGTTTGGGCACATGGAGAGAATGAGTGAGGAAAGATTGACCAAGAGGATATATGTGTCGGAGGTGGAGGGAACGAGGAGAAGTGGGAGACCAAATAATAGGTGGAAAGATGGAGTGAAAAAGATTTTGAATGATCAGGGCCTGAACATGCAGGAGGGTGAAAGGCGGGCAAGGAATAGAGTGAATTGGATCGATGTGGTATACCGGGGTCGATGTGCTGTCAATGGATTGAATCAGGGCATGTGAAGCGTCTGGGGTAAACCATGGAAAGTTCTGTGGGGCCTGGATGTGGAAAGGGAGCTGTGGTTTCGGGCATTATTGAATGACAGCTAGAGACTGAGTGTGAACGAATGGGGCCTTTGTTGTCTTTTCCTAGCGCAGTTTCTCACATGAATCAGCCACCAGCGCTGTATCATCAGCGAACAACAACTGACTCACTTCCCAAGCTCTCTCATCCACAACAGACTTCATACTTGCCCCTCTTTCCAAAACTCTTGCATTCACCTCCCTAACAACCCCATCCATAAACAAATTAAACAACCATGGAGACATCACACACCCCTGCCGCAAACCTACATTCACTGAGAACCAATCACTTTCCTCTCTTCCTACATGTACACATGCCTTACATCCTCGATAAAAACTTTTCACTGCTTCTAACAACTTGCCTCCCACACCATATATTCGTAATACCTTCCACAGAGCATCTCTATCAACTCTATCATATGCCTTCTCCAGATCCATAAATGCTACATACAAATCCATTTGCTTTTCTAAGTATTTCTCACATACATTCTTCAAAGCAAACACCTGATCCACACATCCTCTACCACATCTGAAACCACACTGCTCTTCCCCAATCTGATGCTCTGTACATGCCTTCACCCTCTCAATCAATACCCTCCCATATAATTTGCCAGGGATACTCAACAAACTTATACCTCTGTAATTTGAGCACTCACTCTTATCCCCTTTGCCTTTGTACAATGGCACTATGCACGCATTCCGCCAATCCTCAGGCACCTCACCATGAGTCATACATACATTAAATAACCTTACCAACCAGTCAACAATACAGTCACCCCCTTTTTTAATAAATTCCACTGCAATACCATCCAAACCTGCTGCCTTGCCGGCTTTCATCTTCCGCAAAGCTTTTACTACCTCTTCTCTGTTTACCAAATCATTTTCCCTAACCCTCACACTTTGCACACCACCTCGTCCAAAACACCCTATATCTGCCACTCAAACACATTCAACAAACCTTCAAAATACTCACTCCATCTCCTTCTCACATCACCACTACTTGTTATCACCTCCCCATTTCTGCCCTTCACTGAAGTTCCCATTTGCTCCCTTGTCTTACGCACTTTATTTACCTCCTTCCAGAACATCTTTTTATTCTCCCTAAAATTTAATGATACTCTCTCACCCCAACTCTCATTTGCCCTTTTTTTTCACCTCTTGCACCTTTCTCTTCACCTCCTGTCTCTTTCTTTTATACGTCTCCCACTCAATTGCATTTTTTCCTTGCAAAAATCGTCCAAATGCCTCTCTCTTCTCTTTCACTAATACTCTTACTTCTTCATCCCACCACTCACTACCCTTTCTAATCAACCCACCTCCCACTCTTCTCATGCCACAAGCATCTTTTGTGCAATCCATCACTGATTCCCTAAATACATCCCATTCCTCCCCCAATCCCCTTACTTCCATATATATATATATATATATATATATATATATATATATATATATATATATATATATATTATTTTTTTTTTATTATACTTTGTCGCTGTCTCCCGCGTTTGCGAGGTAGCGCAAGGAAACAGACGAAAGAAATGGCCCAACCCACCCCCATACACATGTATATGCATACGTCCACACACGCAAATATACATACCTACACAGCTTTCCATGGTTTACCCCAGACGCTTCACATGCCTTGATTCAATCCACTGACAGCACGTCAACCCCGGTATACCACATCACTCCAATTCACTCTATTCCTTGCCCTCCTTTCACCCTCCTGCATGTTCAGGCCCCGATCACACAAAATCTTTTTCACTCCATCTTTCCACCTCCAACTTGGTCTCCCTCTTCTCCTCGTTCCCTCCACCTCCGACACATATATCCTCTTGGTCAATCTTTCCTCACTCATTCTCTCCATGTGACCAAACCATTTCAAAACACCCTCTTCTGCTCTCTCAACCACGCTCTTTTTATTTCCACACATCTCTCTTACCCTTACGTTACTTACTTGATCAAACCACCTCACACCACACATTGTCCTCAAACATCTCATTTCCAGCACATCCATCCTCCTGCGCACAACTCTATCCATAGCCCACGCCTCGCAACCATACAACATTGTTGGAACCACTATTCCTTCAAACATACCCATTTTTGCTTTCCGAGATAATGTTCTCGACTTCCACACATTCTTCAAGGCCCCCAGGATTTTCGCCCCCTCCCCCACCCTATGATCCACTTCCGCTTCCATGGTTCCATCCGCTGCCAGATCCACTCCCAGGATTGGTGGAATGCGTGCATAGTGCCATTGTACAAAGGCAAAGGGGATAAGAGTGAGTGCTCAAATTACAGAGGTATAAGTTTGTTGACTGAGTTTGGTAAAGTGTGTGGAAGAAGAAAGTTAAGAGTAAATGTGAATAAGAGCAAGGTTATTAGGTACAGTAGGGTTGAGGGTCAAGTCAATTGGGAGGTGAGTTTGAATGGAGAAAAACTGGAGGAAGTGAAGTGTTTTAGATATCTGGGAGTGGATCTGGCAGTGGATGGAACCATGGAAGCGGAAGTGGATCATAGGGTGGGGGAGGGGGCGAAAATTCTGGGGGCCTTGAAGAATGTGTGGAAGTCGAGAACATTATCTCGGAAAGCAAAAATGGGTATGTTTGAAGGAATAGTGGTTCCAACAATGTTGTATGGTTGCGAGGCGTGGGCTATGGATAGAGTTGTGCGCAGGAGGATGGATGTGCTGGAAATGAGATGTTTGAGGACAATGTGTGGTGTGAGGTGGTTTGATCGAGTGAGTAATGTAAGGGTAAGAGAGATGTGTGGAAATAAAAAGAGCGTGGTTGAGAGAGCAGAAGAGGGTGTTTTGAAGTGGTTTGGGCACATGGAGAGGATGAGTGAGGAAAGATTGACCAAGAGGATATATGTGTCGGAGGTGGAGGGAACGAGGAGAAGAGGGAGACCAAATTGGAGGTGGAAAGATGGAGTGAAAAAGATTTTGTGTGATCAGGGGCCTGAACATGCAGGAGGGTGAAAGGAGGGCAAGGAATAGAGTGAATTGGAGCGATGTGGTATACCGGGGTTGACGTGCTGTCAGTGGATTGAATCAAGGCATGTGAAGCGTCTGGGGTAAACCATGGAAAGCTGTGTAGGTACGTATATTTGTGTGTGTGGACGTATGTATATACATGTGTATGGGGGGGGGGGGGGCCATTTCTTTCGTCTGTTTCCTTGCGCTACCTCGCAAACGCGGGAGACAGCGACAAAGTAAAAAAAAAAAAAAAAAAAAAATATATATATATATATATATATGTCATATGAGTGGATGGGTCATTCTTCTTGTGTTTCCTGGCACTACCTCGCTGACAAGGGAAACAGCAATTATTATAATAATAATAACATATTCTTATTTTATTTCTTCTACCATACTTGATCACCGTTTCCTGCATCAGCAAGGTAGTGCCAGGAAAGATGAAGAATGGCCCATCCACTCATATACACATATATATACATAAACACACTCTGCCTTTCTATATCATACTTAATACCCGGTCTGTCAAGAGCAAAAGAAGAAAGGTAACAGCCCTCTAGGTATATGGAAAATCAACACAATATTTTCATACTGTTAACATCAGTTTATCATAGCCTTTAACAGTGGAACAAAGACTCTTCTACCTTATCAACAATCCTCAACGCAAGCAAGAGAAACAGTACAGCTTGACAACCTACAGCATGGCGCAAAAGAAAAATACACCTTTGATTTGTTAAATGAAAAACCTAAATAAGATCTTGCAAAAAGCTACCTAGTTTTCGTTGAAAAAATGCAAAAGCAACTGGGAAGTTATAGAATTTTTCATGTTAGGCTGGCACTGATAAAAAAAAATATCAGGTATAGCAGGTACTTAATTGCTTGAACCAAAAAATAGTGACAAAAAAAGAATGAAAGCAGAGTTGGTAAATAAACACATGGAGAAGCAGAAAGCAGCATCAAATGACAAATCTAAAGTAAGTTAAAACATCAGAGATAAAAGACATGACATGAGGATAAATCATTGTGTGAATGATAGCATTGTATTTCACGATATGATGGCACAATATCACCAGAGCTTATGCAAAAACGTAACAAAAAGAAATGTACCACTGGTAAGTGAATTTTTCTCTACAGTAATGCTATCTTGGGTAAACACTGATGACTATACAAACTAATAGAGCCATCAATAAAATGTGAATAGATTCTGAACATATCTTCCATTAAATGCAGAAAAGGCAGCATATGTTAAACTGTTAAAGGGCCAAATATGGCAAGTATTTTACATCATGATAGCTTATCAAACACTGGTGTGCACTTCCTTGGGTACATAATTCTGCAGTCACTGCAATCATACCTTAACATGAATCTGAGAAATGGAACAAATTACATATACAACTATACAGTATACATAAAAATTTAAATACATTAATTTTCTCCACTAAGAATATACGAACAAAACTGTCCTTAAAAAATTAAGTAAAACATAAAAGAAATCATACTTGACATAAAAGTTTCCATATATGAAATAAAATCATTTTCACATTAAAAAACTTCCTCCTATCTTAAAAAAGTAAAAATGAAAGATATATTCCATAAAATGAAATAAAAAATGCTCTACACTGTAAAGTTATCCCTAAAATACAATATAAACTTCACTTTTAAGAAAATTGTACCCATTCTTCAAGACATTAAATCCTCAGTAAGCAAAATTCTCTTATCTAAATCCTTCACTTGGTCTATTTTCCAAAGATGATTACCAAGGAACATCCCATTCTTCTTTAATAACAATGTCACTGTCTGGAACTTCACTTTTGATCCCATCAATTCTATGTACTGGTATTATTTCCCATTCAAGATTTGTCTTCTCATCAATCTTACACAACATTTCAGTATCATGTTTTATGGGTGTTTTAGGTAAGAAATCAATTTTCTGTGGGCAGGGCACTGTCTGAGCAACACATTTACTACCATACTTATTTCCAATACATCCAGCAAATCCTTGGCAAGGAATTAAGTCAGTTTTTGGGGAGTCTTCTGTATCACTGTTTAGCAATCTTCCAATGTTATGATTACAGTTGCAGTAAGATTCTGGCAACTCTTTTCTGTTGAGCATAGGATGTCCAAACCTAGATATATACACAAATTCTTCTCCAGACTCGGGTAACTGAAGGGATTTATCTTTCTTGTTGGATTTTAAGTGGTCCTCAAGGTTGTGACGTAAATGGACTTTCCTTCCACACTCAGAACACTTTAATGAATTCTTACCAGCATGAGTGACCACATGAATTTTTACACTGGCTCCCTGATTGACAGGTGAAATAAGTGGCAATGTCTCATTTGAATCCTGCCTTAATTTTGTTGTAATCTTTAGTACCTTTTTGTTTCTCTCCTCACTTTTTGATGGATTATCAAAATAATCTTGCTTCGCCTTGATGTGTTCACTGAGATGACGATGAAGTTCTCTTTTACCATGAAGTATATTTCCACAGAGGCAACAAGCGAGTAACTTTTCACTCCCTAGAAAAAGCAAATGTGCGTCAAGGGCTTCTTTAGTTTTGAATATCATCTTGCACTTCATGCACTGCAAGTGAACTGTCATATGATCTATAAGAGACTGCTTTTCAAGGTATGACTTCCCACATATATGACACATATGTTCCTTCTCATCCTTCCCATTAAGTTCAGAATCTAAGTTATTTTTCCCTTTTCTGAGCAAATGTAAAGACTGTGGGGAATCATGTAATATTTTTCCAGAATGCGAAATAAGATCTGATGTTTGTCTTTCCTCATTAAATTCATTCCCACATACATGACATGGACATACTTCACCACTATGGGAGATTAAGTGAACTTTAACAGAATTTTTATGTTTACACATCTTTTTACATTTTGGGCAATAAAATGGTCTCATAGCACCATGAGTTATCATGTGAGATTTCATCCTGTCTTCTCTATTAAAATTCTTCCCACAAATTTCACATGAAGTTTGTTTGAAGTTGTGACACTTGATATGACAATCAAAACTGTGTTTTGTCTTGAATACTTTACAACACTTTTCACACTTGAGCACATTTTCTACATAATGAGTAAATCCATGGCATTGGAGGTCTTTTTTACAAGAAAATTTAGCACTACATAACACACACTCATATGGTGTTTCTCCAGCATGAGTGGCCATATGCCTATTACATTCCTCTTGGTTATCAAATCCTCTACTACAATATATACACTTAAATGGCCAATTCATATAAACAGTCACATGATGTACAAGACCACTTACTTTTACAAATTCTTTCCTATTCCCAGAACACCCAACTTGCTTTTCTCTTTCATGAGTACGCTGATGCACTATAAGACTCCTCTTGTATCTATACCTTTTTCCACATATGAAACACTTGTGTCTTCCACTAGTATGAGAAGCCATATGATAACTAAGGAGATGCTCCTGATGGAATTTTTTTTCACACTTCGAGCATTCATATACTTTCATGGTCGTGTGAGCACTGAGGTGTGCCCTCAAGTTGACTTTTCGTTTGAACATCTTTCCACATGTTGGACAAGAATATGGTCCATTGATTAATTTTGTATTTACAGATATTTGTATTCTATCCCCATCTGCATCTGACTGTTTATCACCCTCCTTTTCTTCCACATCTTTGAGTACTAGAAATGATTCCTTTATAACTTCAGTATCTAACTGCCTCTGCTCTTCATCAGATTTGATCTTATCATCTGAATCTTTACCTTGAATCTCCTCCATGCCACTCAACATCAACGGCTGTTTATTTTCATTATCCATATAAATATCTGGTTCTTGCATCATAGTGGCAACAGAACTTTTCTATCCTGAATATCTTGTAACAAGTAAGCAAACCATGCCTGAAATAAAGGGAAAATTCTTTATATAAAGGATTTCATTACTAAATACCAAGATCAAAAGTTGCCCCTAGGATATCAAATATATCTGTGATGTTGACATATCATGTACTCAATGAAGTCATCCCAATAATGAAATTTGCAGTTTGCACACTTTCATTTGAAATCTAAGTAGATCATCACTGGATGGTATCTCACCATAATATTTCTGAAATCATTATGTCCTTATGTTCATTCGTTAACATGAAAGTAACAAATACAAAATTCAGAATACTGTCCATGCAAAATAAAGCCACCCTGCCATTTCTTCCTCTTCAGCTTTTGATGATTTTGCTACATGTCCCTAAAAATACAAGTTTTGAACAGTTATAGTTCCTCTATCTCTACTTATGGCTGTGTACTGCTAATCACATAATAATTTGAGAATAAGTCTATCTACCCTTTCACTGTGATATCCCTTATTACACCTCATTTCTATCCATAGGATAGGCCACAGTCATCATCCTCAGAACTCCTGTCCGTTTACCCTTCTAAAGAACCTCATGTTCACTTGACTTTCTGGTCCTGGACAACTGGGGACCTGCTGTGAAAGAAGATGCTTTAAAAGGAAGAGGGGGAGATAATATACATTCAAAGAACTCTAACCTCATGAAAGAAAAGGGATTTTCACCAGTTCAGCGCTTTATATTTCTTTAGAATATTTTGTGGACTATAAGAGCATGCTCATATGAAAGCTTGTGGACAACAACATATAACCACCTGGTGCTTTTTTCATATTTTATAAGGCCTTATTCATTTTATAAAATGATTTACATATCAAATAAAACTCTACAAAATCTCAATAAAGCTGCAGATGCCTGTATTTACCAGCAGCATTCCTTCTGTGGCTGGCACAAAATAATGACAACATAAAATATAAATAAATCATTCAAATTACCTTCTGTTTAGTTATGAACTAAACTGTAGACACTTTGCTGTCTTATCAATCAAATGATGGCAATGAAGGGCACTAATGTGTCATGAACTAGTCATTAACGATAAAGTTAAAAACTAATTTTATGGTAAAAAATTATAACTAATTTATCAGAAAGCTAATGCACATGATCAGGTTAGTAAATTCTGACAAAAGTGACAACAATTATTCCATACATTCTCTAGAGGTGATATAAAGTGTGGGTTTTCACCTGCAGCATTTCCTGCTCTCATAAGGTGAAGTCCCCACAAAGTGGACCAGGTAATTATGGGGTGAATTCATTCAATCACAAACAATCATTATGAGGTAAAACCATTCTATGATATACATTCAGAGTATTAATATTAACTGGTACCACTTTCATCAGAATCTATTCATTAAAATTTATCAACAAGAGCCAGATGGACATCATAGGTATCCCAAAGTAATTTGCAAATGTCCTGTGGACACCTGATACAAAACATTTACCATATTCTACAAAGCTTTGCCTGGTTTGTAAACTTTTTTACAAACAGATTAAGACTTTTATAGAAAAAGGATAACAAATCACACAAATTTTCCTCTCATTGGTAATGCCGTTGTCCTGCATTGATGAGGTGCTGGTGATACCATTCTTTCTGTCCATTTCCTCCTTGGCATGACCATGAATGTTTTATCATATCAGAATGTCGTCTTCATATTCTTATTCATTACAGCACAACTACTGTGTGCTGGTCCTCGAAGTCACAAATGTTTAAAATTGCATAGTTACAACCTTCAATAACTTTTGATACAGTGAAACATCGTATTCTACATGATCAATCACAAAGACATCATGACGATTCTATTAAAAAATAAAATTTCATCACTAACAAGTAGTAATTTTACTGTACCTTTTTTCCCTCAAGAAAGTTCTAAATCCTAACAGACATTAAAATCCTTTATCAAAAGTTTTTTCCATAAAGTTATATGAAATAACAACAGATATAGCAAGAAATATCGGTGTCAGACTCCATATGAAAGGACCCAACTGTACAAACAGAAATGTCACCTCTTAACACACAAGTTATTTGACCTATCACAGCATTTTCCTCTAGAAACCTATGATGCATGGTGCCAATCAGTGGTTAGAAAAAAAAAAAAGGTAAATATTCTCTGAAACAGGAATTTAACTGCTAATAGATAGCACATATCTAGTGTACTGCTCTCATGTGCAAGACACTTGTTTTTTGTTATTTAATTATTAACAGATATTATAATACTGTACTTCTTAATTCATAACACTGCACTTTCCCTCTCCTTCACAGCTCTCTATGTTCTTGAGATACTTAATATCAAAAGATGTCATTGCTAATGAAAAACACTTTTAACTCATTATTTCTGTATAAGACAATGAATCTGCTTGAGTAAAGTGCACATCTGTTTCCTGATAAATCACCATGCTATACAGTAATTAATCATTAATAATAAGTACATTTGTTTTCCAGTAAGAACTCTAAATCCAATTAAAATGTTCTAATTCTCTACAAACAAATTGTTATTTCTCCTACATTAGAGAACAAAAGAAAGCAAACTAAAGGCCTGCTCAAAATCTAATGTAATATACAAACTCATTCAAAATTTTTGGAAAACTAATCACATCATCTATCCCTTCCTTAAAATCTCAAATCTGAAGGTGCATGGCACCATCCAAAGAACAACAAAACGTAGGAGCATATTCTCTGAAACACGGGAAAGTACTTAATATTAGACCACACATTTCATCTACAGCACTGGGAATGAATATTACATTTCTTTATATATTTCATTATCCTTTACGGCACTTTCATATCATTCAACTCCACATTTTCCCTCTCCTTCATAACCCTCCTTGTTATCAAGTTATCTACAGCTGAGATAAGAAATAATATTAGTAATGAAAAACCAATACTCTCAATTCCTCACCTGATCACAAAAAAATCCAAAAGTTTTTAACTAAACTAATAAAAGCCACAAAATAAACAATCCAAACGTACTGTCTGCCGATCATGGGTACAATTTCAAGACAATTGAAAACTTAGAACCCATAGTGATACTACGTACATAAATAGTCTGAGAAGAACTCTTCACAACAACAGCAAAGCTACTTCATGGTTGTCATAAACTTATCCACTGGTATCCTCAAACCAAAGAAAAAGTGTGCCCTCCATTGCATAGAAAAAAATCAATAAAAAAGATAGTTTGCAAATAACAAATGACTTGGGTCATATTAAACAATTCGTTTTTGTTTAAATCTATGTCCATTTCTCATATATCATTTCACTTTCCATTTCCAGGTGATTGTTGTGAGGAAATCCTACCAAGACTACTGCTTGATGCTAGACGTCACCACACTAACGCCAGTCACATACTTATCCTACATATTCCACTGCATCACTGAGTAACTTACCTTTTTGAAGCATTTCGTTCATTTTCAAGCTATGATTTATGTGAAAACTAAGTTTGTTAGATGGAGCAGGAATAACAACCTACTTCAGCCCGACCACAAGTCATCACAGGGTGTGAACGAAGCGGATCTGCTGCTTCATTCGCTAGTTTCCATCAAGCTTCCCGTTCTGCGATCATCCAAATTGCTATCATTAACTTACTGCTTGGATACATACTAACATCTCAATAAGAATGATTACTTTGAAACAACGATATCTTATTAATATCATTTTTACTTGAAATTTCACACTTACCAACAAAAAATTCTTCGAATCTGTACATGAAACTGCATCAACAGCAGAAAACGAAGCAATGTTCAAACAGCTGCATAAACTGCGTTTCTGTATTTCTATACTCCTCTTCAGTATTGTCTGCTCTACTCCTTTTCTGTTGATGAAGTGGCTAAATACAGCACATGAATTTTGAATGTTTATTCCGTAACAGTATGTCCAGTGTAGTAAAGTGAAATTTGGAATTCTAAACTTACTTATCTGCTTATGTATTCAATTTTAAGTAGCTATTTCTAATGTTAACTTTTATCACGTATAAACATAAAACACGAAAAGAAAGAATGCAATTTGTAAGACATACTGGGGAAAATTGTCGGATTAATTCATTCAGCATTTGCAATAAACCTAATGGAATCGAAATCTACATTCAACAGCATATTTTCTTTTAAGTACACTACCCTACCAGCATTTCACGTATCCACGTATTTTCCCACAGACGTACACACCCTTCAAACCTCACAATGCGTTCCCATCATTTTTTTTTTTTTTCTATGAATTGCCTCCTTGACTTTCAGAAGGCGGATATAATATCCTACATCCTTTAAATTTGCGTTTGTTGGATTTTTTAATCCCAACAACTTTGCTTCTTAGTTTCGATGGGGTCGAACTATTGACCTATTCAACACAATACTAGCCAATTCATTCCAAGTTTTACCCAATTCTTCCCAGATATGCATATGAAAATACTATTCATTTAAGTTTTTCACCTTCTACATTAAAGTCATTAGAAAAAATACATAAACGTATTTTCAGCACTTTCCATCGCCATGTTCATTCGCTGTTTTGAACGTATGCCGCATATGTTCGGTTGATGAATTAACGTGCGACTCTTGACCATTTCGTGACATCATTGATTAGATAATTGATTTTCAATTTATATCAAGGGCCACAATATCAAGAGGTGACTCCGGAAGCAGTAGAGCTAAGGAGCGCGTTCAGGTTAGGTTATATGTTAGGAGAGGATTTGACCCAAGGAAAACATAACCTGGGAGTGAAACCATGGACAAAACGTATGGGCTAACCCACAACTTTTTCTGAAACTGCAGGGCCTTCGACAGAAAAGAAAACCAATCTGTAAAATTAACGTGCCACCTAATCTAGGACTTAACGTGGATTTAAGCTTGAGGCCTAACATATGATTTAACTTGAGGATCTAACCCAGGCCTTAACCAAAGACCTGAACCTAAACGAGAGTTGGGATAACGCTTTATCGCTTTATGCACCTGCTAACCTATTCCACCACACAAATTTACCTTTCTTCATGTTGAACCTACTGTCCTAATTGGAGACCTTAACGCTCGACACAAGAATCTGAGTGACCTCTTCACTAACACTATGGCAGAAGTTTAAGCTCATTCGTGGATGCATATGATGATGTCCAAAACATCAATAAGAATCAACTAACACATATACGGAGGAATCCTTGACAAGTGCATAGGCTTTAAAAGGTCTGATGATCATGATGATCTTATGTTTGACCACTCGCCAGTAATGATTACAATACACATAGCTAATGTCAACTTACCTGGTGTCAGACTAAAAGAAAAAGATTAATAGTGAAACATGAACATCTAAATAGGTTCACATATTATATTTCTGACAGGTACAAAGATTATGAACCTACAAATGTACAAGCATTTAATGTCAATCTTGAGACTTCTTTAAACATCTTTACGGAAAGCGAGCTAACTTCAGAGTAGAAAGAATACACCACATAATCGCCCACATGAGTACTATAATGACCCGAGCTGAAACAGCTAATATTTATAGCTGGGCAAATAGGTAATGGTTACAGACAACTTCGAACACCAAAATGCTAAAACTGTCACACGCATCTTGTAGCAGTAAGGAACCGAATGACTTAATTCGGACCGAATGACTGGGAACAATTTGTTAGAGGACTAAATCAACACACTCCTTTAGGCCAAATCTGGATGGGTATTAACAGAATAACTGGAAAGAAAAATAAAGTACCTCATCCCAACCCGCTCCAAAATGGCTTATACTTCTAGATATAACATGCTGCCATCTGAGACTAAAGATGTTTTGTACAACAAATTCAAAGAAAGAGATCGTACCCAGTTCATGCTAAACAAGCAACATGATGAATGTGAAGTCCATTCACTGAGTTTGAGCTTGATGCAGCTTTAACCAGGGTCTGAAGCACTCCCCCTGGGGAGGATGGTATCACTTACATCATCAAACATCTAAGATATATACATTGTACTATACTTCTTTTATATCTTTCGGAGTATCAGACTTCATTATTAAAGGGTAGAGACTAATACTGTTCCCAAGGGAACTCCTGATAAAACATTTTCCTTGTGCAAGACGGGTTCATCTGTTACTGCTTTGAATTTTATGGTTGTATGTTGTCTGTCCGTCTCTTTGGTTAACCTTTAATTACTTTTGTGTTAGGAGGATGTTGCACAAGTAGCTGAACTGGCCAAAAGTCAGAGAGAGAGAGAGAGAGAGAGAGGCACTAACGATGAGACTTTGTAAAAGAAAAAGGGGGGGGGGGGGCGTAGCATCGCCAAAATAGGGCAAGTGGTTAGCACTCTCTGCAAGAAAATATAGATATGAAGAACGAGCCGTGACAGGTACATGTGCTATGCTTTGATGGAGAGATTGTGTAAGCATGGACTGAATGTCAGCGGCCCACATGTGGGTTAAGCAGGAGGAAAAGACAGAAATGTGGGCCAAAGATGTGAAATAATACCGACACTAAAGTGCAGGCTCACTTTGAAACTGTTAGTGGGAGCGTCTTGCAGCTAGCACACCATACTTGAGTGTCAGCCAACACACCAACATCGAGTGTCAGCCAGTACACCATCTTTGAGAGACAGCTAGCACCCCATCACGAAGTATCGGCATACACCATCATGAAGTGTCAACCAACCTTCCATCATGGTCCTTGGAGAGGACTAACACAGCTCTAACACTGGCACACTTACATTGGGAACACCTGTACAGGCTGCATCCACACTTAGAATGCCCACAGTAAAGACTTTCAGTTAAATTTTGTACTCAGCATTACTTAGTGTACTTTTGTACTCAGCATTACTTAGTCTTATGTTAGTGAGTGAGAAAGCATGAAACTAAAGCCTTCCACACAATTAATAAGTATCTTTAATCTTATACATATCTATCTATATCTCATGCCTGTACTCATTTGGGAACTTCCCTTGAGGAAGTGGCCATAGCTAAAGAATCTCCATAATTGGTGAACTCTATTGTTGCTTCTCAAATTTTAGTGCCTCATCCTAAACAGGCCACTGGCAGAGGGCAAGTCTAGTGCAGTGTTTTCAGAGACTCCTCCCTATATTCCAACTTATTTCTTTTACTGAATGTGTCAAGCTAATGTTTGTGCCAAATGTTCCAACCCACTTCTGCCACTAATGTTCCTACCGACCACTACTAGTACCTAACGCTTCTACCTAATCCTCTTGCTTAATTTTTCTACCCGCTACTTCTATTTATTGCTCCATTTTGCCAAAAGGCAGGGATAGTGCATAGCATTCACAGCAGGAAAATCTTGACTTATGAAGAAAAAATTTTGTGAGTTGTCTTGTCAAGTGTTATGTAAGTTAGGCAGAAAGATGTGACAGATACGTGGGCCAGAGGAAAGTAACTTGATAACCATTGAAGTGCTAGATCGCTACGCAGCCATTGCAAACTCTCCCCGATACCCAGGTAGGTAATATTGGTATCATACTTCCCTGATTGGTGGCTGCCTACCAACTACTACCTATAACCTTATATATTCCTACAGCAATGCCACTACAGAGTTCCATAGTCAAGAAGTAGTGGCTTACTAGTGACAGGCCAATTATCTAGGCCCTGAAACTTCCTGCAACAGTGTGAACATTTTGGCACCTGTTGACTGTGTGAAAAGCTCAGATGTGTGTGACATCTCTCCATCTCATTCTAACACTCTCAAGCTAGGCATAACTGTTGTTATCAATCAGCAAAAGTAGTACAAAACACTGTTCTCACCTTATGGCAAAAATAGCAAAATGCTTTTCCACCATACTGGGAAGTGACAGGAAGATACTGTACTTGCCTCTAACAAATCATTGTGGAGCACTTTCACGGGTGTAATACAGGAGTTTGGACATATGATGAGTGGTTTAAGTGGAGGAAGGACTTGATGTGGGTTGTTGAGGATTCGTGTAATCTGTCAGGATGACTTCTACATCCAACTTGGTCCTCTAAGGGTTGTCAAGGACTAGTGTAGTCTGTTGGGGTGACTGTAACACCACCTTGGTCCTTTAGGATTGCACTTCTCAACCTATTTTCAATTCATGGCACATTTTTTGAGTTTGCATGATCCTCATGGCACACCATTTCAAATTTTGCCAATATTCTACTGTTATTACCCATTAAAAGGAAGGAAAACAAAGATATTTCTGGACACACTTGATAAGGATGGTAAAACAAATGTAGTGATTTATATTCATACATGTATTCAAGTGATTTACAAAATTCATTTTCATAAAACAAATATTGCATATATTTGTCATGAGTACAGTATTTCACTTTGTTTTCCCTTTGAGTTCCTCAACTCTGATAGCCTAATAGTAGTGTCAATATGAAACACTGGGTAATTGGGATAAATAAGCTTCCTCATGCAATTGCCAAGTAGAGACAGGTACAGTATCTAGGGCATTAACAAAGCTATAACATACTGGTATTATAAGTACTGCAGCTCCAATCTGGCTATCCCCTGCTGCATGGTTCTTTTACATAAAGTAAACTGTTCAAATGTGTTTTCATCTCTTTTATTGAAAATATACCTTTTGTATGTTAAGAAAACAATATCAAATAAGTAATTTGTAGGCATGGGTTGACAATTTTCTTCAGCTCTAAGTGCAGACATATCGTATGTGCTTGTGCAATGACAAAGAGGGCTGCAGCTCTGTAGCTCCTTTGCAAGGGCAACTATTTCACATGGGGAGGATATACCTCATCATCTATGTTGAATCTTGACAACAAAAGTGTCCTATACACTTAGTAATACAAGCTGTAGCCTCAAAACATTCCTGAGGTGCAAATGATACAAAAAGGCAATATTGCAATGTCCTTATTCTTCATTTTTGTCTCCTAACTTTTTGCATCTGCAGAGAAATACTGTAATATACATAAATACCTCACTCAGTTGCCACTGCAGTACCTCTATTATAGTGGATAATACAAATACTGTATATGAAATACAGCACTATGACACAATAGTTTAAAAAAACATTCCTTGGCATTATGTGAATTAATTTACATGAACTTTTTTGATACTACTTTTAGTTGTCATAATTTCTGCTTTTCAGAAGTGTTACAGTAACTCTTTTCTAAAATTTCTTAAAACCAGCATTTCCAGAACTTCCTGTGCAGTCTATTTTCTGCAAACACGATCCAATTGCTCCCTAACTGCAAGGCGGATGGAATGAGTTATATCTGCAGTCAGTGAATTTATCGTATTGTCAACTGAATCTATCTTAGCTTTCATGCTCTTTAAAATTTCTATTTGTCTCCTTTGTTCTTGCAACATACTTTCCAGCTGCTCAACATATGCAGCATGCACATTGTCATCATCATCTTCAGGAACAATCCAATCTTTCAGACACTTTTTTAATCGAGCTTTCCTAGAAATCTGTGTATAGGAAGCCATTGTCTGGTTTCCTTGAGGGTTAATCTTGCCAGAATATCTCCTGAACCAGAGAAACCAGACCTCAAATTCCATCACCATGGTAGCAAAGTAGGCAGCAGACTGGAAGGAAAAAGTAGTGTGCTGTTTTTTGTTTCTCTGAGATTGGTGGCTTATAAGGTTGACAATGAAACATCCAACACTTACAATAAATACCAAGAAGAGTGCAGTTGTTAAGAATGTATAGGGTACTTTGGCTGGACTCTTGAAAGTATCACTATAAGAGAGATCTAACAACATCCATGTAAAGGTCTTCACAAAAGAAGATCCCATGGTCTGGAAGACCTCCTGCTCTTGCAACAGAAGGTGGAATAGGAAAGCAAACAGTAATTCCACCATGAATACATATAACAACCAGAAACACAAAATTTGAGCAAAATCCTTGGCAACAGGGAAGAGGATATTTCTTTGAGGTTTGTTGACAAAGTCGAGGAGGTGAATCCATGAGAAGAGTATGGCTGACACTCCACACTGCCATGCCCAATCCTGCAAAAAAATAGCACAAAGAGAAATGCCCCCATATATTTCAACTTTCTTCTGTACTGTATGTTAACTTTAATACATAAGTATTTACATAATCTCTAGTTTTGTTTTATGTGTTGTAAATATTTCAAATTTGATTTTCTTATTTGTAAACATTTTGCAAATCAATGTTCTGTTGGAATTTTTTTTGAAGTTTTGGAAAGGTTGAAGAAAGTGCCAACTTGTATACTGAAAAATAAATCAAGAGACCAAAGTGCCTAGCAACCTTTCAACTTAAAAGTTTTAATTCTGTTACCTTGTAAGACGGCAAAGACTAACATTTACATGTATGTTATGAACCTATGACACAGAAAAGGATATGCAGTTCCATAAATATCCTAACACAGCAAAAGATAATCCAACATATTGCTCTGGTTGGCTTGTGTCACATGGTGACAACACAAGAAGGGTTACTCTCATGAGTTCAAAGTAATGGAAGCCTTATTGATATGTCATGAGCTCACACCAACAGAGAGCTTGCAGTAATATGATCTCACACTGACAGAGGGCCTGTTGAGATATGAGGTCTAACCATGAGAGAGCTAGTGATGTAACTCACTACTTAAACTATTATGCTCAACCTACAGGGTTTCATTCATTGCAAGCTCACAAAAACACTATTCACAGAGAAGATACTCGTTTATGGTGTGAAGAGAGGCATCTCAGAAACAAAGCCAACAACCAAAGCAGCAACTTTGATCAGCGGGAGGATATCCAGTGCTAAGAGTGAATAGTGATGATTATTGCATGAATTCACCCAGAGGATGACAGTCTTAGCTGTGATAACAAACAGGTGAAATAATTAGTCAAAGGTGGTATACTGGAATTAAAAATGACACAAAAATGACACAGTCTGTGCATTTCTGTAGTCTTATCAGTAAAACATGTAATTGACTTTTTTTAGTTGGGGCTGAGGTAGACTGCCATTGTTATGCTTATATGGTAATAGTAACTTCACAGTTGTCATCACAGCATATACACTCACTGTTAGTCAATGGTGCTGTATATTTCTATATTGTAATAAAGAGTTAGAGGAATGTCAGGTCATAAGTGCATGAGTTATGGAGAGTGAATGTGGCAGAAATTTTGTGGTTGTGCAGGGTGAACTACAGGTAACTGTGCACCTATACTACAAACAATAAAACCACCTCATTCTAAGTAATATTGTTACAAAAAATGGCCTACATGATATGTACAGTGACTGACCTCCCCACTCCTCCCTCTCTCTATCATCTCCTCCTACCCTTCTTTCCTCATGCAATGTCACTTCAGTGTTACTTTGAATGCAAGCATGTCCAGATGCTAACAGGTGTTAGTGTGAAAATGGATTTGGGGGAACACATGTTACATATTGGAGACCAATATACAGACAAAGTGCAACAGAAGTTTGCTATAAAGAATCACAACACTCCTGTACCAAACCGCAATTCAGTGTGCTCATTAATTGAGGCATTGCCCAATTACATCAGGGCAATATTTTTTGATTTGGACAAACACCTGAGGTGTGCTGTCACTCTTAGTTTTATGACAATTTTGGAGCCTCGCTGACTCGGAAAACATTGCACTGGAGTTGCCCTCTGCCAATGACCTTCCAAGGGTGAGGCACAAAAGGCTGAGAAGCAGCACCAGAGTCTACCAGTTATGCCGAGGGTTAAAAGAAAAGAGCAACTGAGGGTGATGGTGCTGAATGTGAATGGGATGACTGGTGAGAGTAAAAGAAGGGAGTTTGTGGAGAGGTTTAAGAGTTGTTATGTGAATGTGCTAGGGACTCGTGCTAGGGACTCGGAAAACCCATATTCTCGAGCAGGGTGTGTGGAGTGAAAATGGAAATGATGAATGCAAGTTATGGGAGGGCATGAAAGGTGTGGTATAGATGGGAATGAGTGAAGATTATCAGAGAAGAGGAAAAGAAGGATGTGCAATTCTGCTATCACCAAGAGTATGGGAGAGTGTTGCAGAGCATGGATGGAATGGATAAAGAATAGTGAGGGGTGAAAGGAAAGATTGGGATTGTGAAGTATGCATGGGTATGTGTATATATGCCTGTGAATATGAAGACTGTACTAGGTAAGGATGAAGTGGAAATGCTGATGTGAGAAGTAAGGAAAGGGAATTGCTGAATCAAAAGAAGGAAGTGAAAGGAAGATGGAAGATGGAAAGAGTAATTTGAAGAACTGATGGATGTGGGAGAAAGGGAGGCAGCTGTTGTTACATGCATTGGTATGGAGGACTGGATTTAACTTTGTCAAATAATGTAATAAGATTGGCAAATGCTGCTTTACCTTCCTTTCACTGGACTATCAGAACTATTTTGCTTTCTTTCTATTTCATGTAAGGTACATTCCTAATGGCTTACTTCATCACTGTTGGATAATTGAATTACTTTTAAAATGGTTGTATTCTCTTCTATTTAATGATGCAACTGGTTTTCCTCTCTTCCTTATGCACAGTAACAAAATTAACTCCCTGCTTGTTATATGATCAAGTTTGTGGAATAGGTTTACCTTCCATCTCAATAGGTGTTGAAACAGGCTTACCTTCCTTATTCCAGTTTGAAGTTGGCATTGACTGAGAGGCAAGAGGACACACAACATGAGAAAGAGCTCGATCATCTTGATACACAGATCCAGTCTGTACCACTTGCGAATCTGTGTTTTGGAAGGATACCCATTTGTCACTGAACAGAATGCTACAGTTTCAATACTTTTCAGTTTAGAAATCTGACAAAACTGATATAATGAAGAATATCATTATAATGTGAAAAAGAAAAATGATGTGCAGACATCATAACATGACTTATTTTAATCATCCATCCCCTTTTTTACAACTCTTCATTTATACAACTGAATATGCTGATCCCTTTAAAGTATTTACATTTTAGTAAGGAATGGACAAAGAACATACCATGATACCATTCAAGATGTAGATAATCACTTGGAAAATGTAGGTAAGCATATACACTGAGAAAAAGACAAGATGGACAGTAGTGGGAAGAGGGTTGGGGTCACGTCCATCAACAGCAGGTGGAAAATCACAGTATTCTTCAAGTGTTGTGTTATACTTCAGTGATATGTGATGCTCATTCCTAAAAAAGAGAGGCAGATAAAACTGTAGCATGTGGCAAAAATCTAATCTATTTTAAAAATATATGGTAAGTGACATGTACATAGAAACATGTTGCAGCATCTCTAGGATGATGTACAGGTAAACAATTAACATGCTGCTCATTTAGGCAGGCTTTCAAGTGGTCCTCTGATGTGCTTTGGTCAAAAAATGCAGCCTTTGTGGAGTAGCTCCTTTCCACCCCATAAATTCTTTTTGCAAAAATTAACAGTCATAAGTGAGATGATTTATGTAAAATAATGTACAAAAAGAATTCATGAAGGTAAGAGATGAAAGCATTGGAATTTTTTTTTACTATGTACCTATCTATCTGTATCTCTAATGCCCATTCCCTCCAGGAACCCCCATCAATGGGGTGGCCACAACAAAAGTCTCCACTAATCCCTTTACTTACATGCCTCCCTTGCATACACCATTCCACACATTCCTCTGCCATTCCCTCCTTTCATTCTATTTCCCCATGTCACAGGTGGTTTTCTTTTCACACCAACCCTTTTAATTGTACTATCATCCATTCTCCTTGTAAACTCCACATCCTGCATTCTTTCCATGCACCCAAACAACCTTAAAGTATTATATTTCACCCAATCTACCATTCAACAATACATTACCTTTGCATTCCCTCCATACCACATCTCTTGTTTGACCTATGTGACTCACTCCACATCCAAGTTTCAGATGCACAGGTCAGGGTCAGGAGGACTATGCTATCCCTTAATCCTTTCTTCACTTCCATACTTACACTTCTACCCTTCATTATTCTATTAAGGGACCCAATGACCCTTCTATCCTCTACTGCTTTTCCCTTATCTCTCCTTCCAAACTTACCTCAGCTAGCTCCTAAATATTGAAATTCTCTCACCTCTTCCAGTGTTTCTAGCCCATATCCAAAACACAGTTTAGTACACTTTTCTTCAACAGGGTCTTGCAAAATCTATACTTTCACTCTGTTTCCTTTTGTACATCATTACCTTACTTTTACTCACATTTACCTTCAACTGCCCATGCTTACACACATCATAAGGCATACTTACAACCTTCTGTAACTCCTCTTCACTCTCAGCAACACTACAGTACCATCCACAAACAGGCTTGTCATTAACCACCATACCTCACCACACCACTCTTAATCTCTGCACCCTCTGTCCCTAATTTTGCTTTCACCAATCTTATCACTCAATCCATATGTATGTTAAAAAGCCACAGCAACATCACACAGCCCTCCCTCACACCCACTAATATACCAAAAATTTTGCTCAGTTCTCCATCCTCTCTTTCACATGCATTTGTTACTTTATAGAAGACTTTCACATCATCCAACAGTTGTCCCCCTATGACATATATCCTTAACAAATCCCATAAAGTATTCCACTTGACTCTGTCATGTGCTTATCCACATCCATAAAAGTTGCATACAGCTTCTTACCTTTCACTAAATACTTTTCCGAAGTTATTTTCACCACACATCCCCCTCCTTTCCTGAAACCCCCTTGCTCCTTGCTTATTCTGCTTTCAGTTACTTCCATTACTCTTTAAACCAACACTTGAATGCACTCTTCCTGGTATACTTAACAGACATTCCCTATAATTGCTACATAGATTCTTAGCACCTTTTCCTTTGAATAAAGGAACAATAATAGCTTTCATCCAATCCTCAGGCACAACCTTCTGTTTCCATGCAAAAATACATCTCAAATGCATCCACTCTGTCACACTTTCTCCTCCATACTTCAGCATTTCAGCCATAATCCCATCCACCCCAGATGCCTTTCCCACCCTCTGCCTCATTATTGCCCTTTTTGCTTTCCTTCTTCCTGTAGGCCCTCATATTTGTATCCTCTTCCTTCCATCCTCCACAACCATGCATGTAACAACTGTTGCCTCACACTCTCCCACGTTCATCAGTTCTTCCAAATACTTTTTCCATCTCCTTTAACTTCCTCCTTTTGATTCAGCAACTCCCCTTCCTTACTTCTCACATTAACATTTCCATTCTTACATCCACTTCTTTCCTTTTTCACCTCCTTCCCATACAATTCATAATTTTCCCTAAACTTTTCACTCAACTTTTTTTTTAAAATCTTCATCTACTCTTTCTCAGTTTTCCTTTATCAGCTTCTTAACATTCCACTCCAAATCTTACATTCTTCCCTCATCCCTTACTGAACTTCCAATGATTCGTTCCTTTCAAGCAGTCTGCCATATGCTTTTTCCTTCTCTTCCACAGCAATTCTAATCTCATTTGTCCACCATGCATTTCCCTTTTTATTCTTATATCTCATGACCTTGTCTCCAAATACTAATTTAGCAACCTTTAACAGTCTTTCTCTAAATATTTGAATAAATACAATGTACAGTTTCTCTAAATCTTGGCTACAAATATGAAAAAACAATTACAGTAGGATCAATGTTACAGGCCTCCAGCCATAGGAAGACAAATATTTATGAAAAGTAAGCAGAAATATGTAATAACAGGGATTCTGCAAAACTTTGCTTGATTGTGCTCTCAAACAATTCACTACAAGACTACTTAATTCTAACTCCAGTCAAAGATTGTGTCGGTGATCACAAGGACAGAAAACATTTTGATCAAAGTGATCATAGGCAAATTACATTTGAGGTAGCTTTCACCACTAGTTTTCAGCTATTCACTGTAGCCAAGTCATATATAATATGTGCTTCAATTGCAGTTCACTGTTGCCATATTATGTATAATTTCTTGGATTTTAACTGCCCTGGTGATGGTAAACACAAAGCATTGAGTCAAGACACAATCACTGGGATCTTAGACAGTGCTTCCATATCAACCAATATCTTTTCAACCCAGTGAATTGGAACGATGTGGTATACCAGGGTCAGTGTGCCGTTAATGGACATACCAGGGCATGTGAAGCATTTGGGGTAAACAATGGAAAGGTCTGTAGGCCTGGATGTGGATAAGGAGCTGTGGTTTTGGTGCATTACACATGACAGCTAGAGATTGAGTGTGAGCAAATGGGGCCTTTTTGTCTGTATTCTTGACGCTACCTCGCTGAAGCAGGGGATAGCGATGCTGTTTTCCTGTGGGGCAGGGTAGCGACAGGAATGGGTGAAAGCAAACAAGTATGAATATGGGCATGTGTATGTATGTAACTATTGTTAAAAAAAAAAAAATATGTATATATGGATATGTGCATATGTGGGCGTTATGTACATATATGTGTATGTGAGTGGTGGGCCATTCTTTGTCTGTTTCCTGGGGGTACCTCGCTGATGTGGGAAACAGTGATTATGTATAATAAAATGAATATATGTCTTGGGAGTAAAGTCAGGGGGTAGTGAGAGGACAAGAGCAAGGGAAGGAGTAGCACTACTCCTGAAACAGGAGTGGTGGGAGTATGTGATAGAGTGTAAGAAAGTAAACTCTAGAATAATATGGGTAAAACTGAAAGTGGATGGAGAGATATGGGTGATTATTGGTGCATATGCACCTGGGCATGAGAAGAAAGATCATGTGAGGCAAGTGTTTTGGGAGCAGCTGAGTGAGTGAGTTAGTAGTTTTGATGCACGACACCAGGTTATACTGATGGGTGATTTGAATGCAAAGGTGAGTAATGTGGCAGTTGAGGGAATAATTGGTGTACATGGGGTGTTCAGTATTGTAAGTGGAAATGGTGAAGAGCTTGTAGATTTATGTGCTGAAAAAGGACTGGTGATTGGGAATACCTGGTTTAAAAAGAGAGATATACATAAGTATACATATGTAAGTAGGAGAGATGGCCAGAGAGCATTACTGGATTACGTGTTAATTGATAGGTGCGCGAAAGAGACTTTTGGATGTTAATGTGCTGAGAGGTGCAACTGGAGGGATGTCTGATCATTATCTTGTGGAGGCGAAGGTGAAGATTTGTAGAGGTTTTCAGAAAAGAAGAGAGAATGTTGGGGTGAAGAGGCTGGTGAGAACAAGTGAGCTTGGGAAGGAGACTTGTGTGAGGAAGTACCAGGAGAGACTGAGTACAGAATGGAAAAAGGTGAGAACAAAGGACATGAGGGGAGTGGGGGAGGAATGGGATGTATTTAGGGAAGCAGTGATGGCTTGTGCAAAAGATGCTTGTGGCATGAGAAGCGTGGGGGGTGGGCAGATTAGAAAGGGTGGTGAGTGGTGGGATGAAGAAGTAAGATTATTAGTAAAAGAGAAGAGAGAGGCATTTGGAGGATTTTTGCAGGGAAATGATGCAAATGACTGGGAGATGTATTAAAGAAAGAGGCAGGAGCTCAAGAGAAAGGTGCAAGAGGTGAAAAAGAGGGCAAATGAGACTTGGGGTGAGAGAGTGCCATTAAATTTTACGGAGGATAAAAAGATGTTTTGGAAGGAGGTAAATAAAGTGCGTAAGACAAGGGAACAAATGGGAACATCATTGAAGGAGGCTAATGGGGAGGTGATAACAAGTAGTGGTGATGTGAGAAGGAGATGGAGTAAGTATTTTGGAGGTTTGTTGAATGTGTTTGATGATAGAGTGGTAGATATAGGGTGTTTTGGTCGAGGTGGTGTGCAAAGTGAGAGAGTCAGGAAGAATGATTTGGTAAATCATATATATATATATATATATATATATATATATATATATATATATATATATATATATATATATATATATATATATATATATATATATCCCTGGGGATAGGGGATTAAGAATACATCCCACGTATTCCCTGCGTGTCGCAGAAGGCGACTAAAAGGGGAGGGAGCGGGGGGCTGGAAATCCTCCCCTCTCGTTTTTTTTTTTCCAAAAGAAGGAACAGAGGGGGCCAGTTGAGGATATTCCAAAAAAGGCCCAGTCCTCTGTTCTTAGCGCTACCTCGCTAACGCGGGAAATGGCGAATAGTTTAAAAGAAAGAAATATATATATATATATATATATATATATATATATATATATATATATATATATATATATATATATATATATATATATATATATATATTATCCCTGGGGATAGGGGAGAAAGAATACTTCTCACGTATTCCCTGCGTGTCGTAGAAGGCGACTAAAAGGGAAGGGAGCGGGGGGCTGGAAATCCTCCCCTCTCGTTTTTAATTTTCCAAAAGAAGGAACAGAGAAGGGGGCTAGGTGAGGATATTCCCTCAAAGGCTCAGTCCTCTGTTCTTGGCGCTACCTCGCTGGCGCGGGAAATGGCGAATCGTGTAAAAAAAAAAAAAAAAAAAAAATATATATATATATATATATATATATATATATATATATATATATATATATATATCTTTCTTTCTTTCAAACTATTTGCCATTTCCCGCATTAGCGAGGTAGCGTTAAGAACAGAGGACTGGGCCTTTGAGGGAATACCCTCACCTGGCCCAATTCTCTGTTCCTTCTTTTGGAAAATTAAAAAAAAAACGAGAGGGGAGGATTTCCAGCCCCCCGCTCCCTCCCCTTTTAGTCGCCTTCTACGACACGCAAGGAATACGTGGGAAGTATTCTTTCTCCCCTATATATATATATATATATATATATATATATATATATATATATATATTTTTTTTTTTTATACTTTGTCGCTGTCTCCCGCATTTGCGAGGTAGCGCAAGGAAACAGACGAAAGAAATGGCCCAACCCCCCCCCATACACATGTATATACATACGTCCACACACGCAAATATACATACCTACACAGCTTTCCATGGTTTACCCCAGACGCTTCACATGCCCTGATTCAATCCACCGACAGCACGTCAACCCCGGTATACCACATCGCTCCAACTCACTCTATTCCTTGCCCGCCTTTCACCCTCCTGCATGTTCAGGCCCCAATCACACAAAATCTTTTTCACTCCATCTTTCCATCTCCAACTTGGTCTCCCACTTCTCCTCATTCCCTCCACCTCTGACACATATATCCTCTTGGTCAATCTTTCCTCACTCATTCTCTCCATGCGACCAAACCATTTCAAAACACCCTATTCTGCTCTCTCAACCACACTCTTTTTATTACCACACATCTCTCTAACCCTATTATTACTTACTCGATCAAACGACCTCACACCACATATTGTCCTTAAACATCTCATTTTCAGCACATCTACCCTCCTGCGCACAACTCTATCCATAGCCCACACCTCGCAGCCATACAACATTGTTGGAACCAGTATTCCTTCAAACATACCCATTTTTGCTTTCCGAGCTAATGTTCTCAACTTCCACACATTCTTCAAGGCTCCCAGAATTTTTGCCCCCTCCCCACCCTATGATTCACTTCCGCTTCCATGGTTCCATCTGCTGCCAAATCCACTCCCAGATATCTAAAACACTTCACTTCCTCCAGTTACATATATTTATTTATATTATATTTATTTTGCTTTGTCGCTGTCTCCTGCGTTTGCGAGGTAGCGCAAGGAAACAGACGAAAGAAATGGCCCAACCCACCCCCATACACATGTATATACATACACGTCCACACACGCAAATATACATACCTATACATCTCAATGTACACATATATATACACACACAGACACATACATATATACCCATGCACACAATTCACACTGTCTGCCTTTATTCATTCCCATCGCCACCTCGCCACACATGGAATACCATCCCCCTCCCCCTCATGTGTGCGAGGTAGCGCTAGGAAGAGACAACAAAGGCCCCATTCGTTCACACTCAGTCTCTAGCTGTCATGCAATAATGCCCGAAACCACAGCTCCCTTTCCACATCCAGGCCCCACACAACTTTCCATGGTTTACCCCAGACGCTTCACATGCCCTGATTCAATCCACTGATAGCACGTCAACCCCGGTATACCACATCGATCCAATTCACTCTATTCCTTGCCCGCCTTTCACCCTCCTGCATGTTCAGGCCCCGATCACTCAAAATCTTTTTCACTCCATCTTTCCACCTCCAATTTGGTCTCCCACTTCTCCTCGTTCCCTCCACCTCCGACACATATATCCTCTTGGTCAATCTTTCCTCACTCATTCTCTCCATGTGCCCAAACCATTTCAAAACACCCTCTTCTGCTCTCTCAACCATGCTCTTTTTATTTCCACACAACTCTCTTACCCTTACATTACTTATATATATATATATATATATTATATGGGAGGATATTGATTGAGAGGGTGAAGGCATGTACAGAGCATCAGCTTGGGGAAGAGCAGTGTGGTTTCAGAAGTGGTAGAGGATGTGTGGATCAGGTGTTTGCTTTGAAGAATGTATGTGAGAAATACTTAGAAAAGCAAATGGATTTGTATGTAGCATTCATGGATCTGGAGAAGGCATATGATAGAGTTGATAGAGATGCTCTGTGGAAGGTATTAAGAATATATGGTGTGGGAGGCAAGTTGTTAGAAGCAGTGAAAAGTTTTTATCGAGGATGTAAGGCATGTGTACGTGTAGGAAGAGAGGAAAGTGATTGGTTCTCAGTGAATGTAGGTTTGCGGCAGGGGTGTGTGATGTCTCCATGGTTGTTTAATTTGTTTATGGATGGGGTTGTTAGGGAGGTGAATGCAAGAGTTTTGGAAAGAGGGGCAAGTATGAAGTCTGTTGGGGATGAGAGAGCTTGGGAAATGAGTCAGTTGTTGTTCGCTGATGATAGAGCGCTGGTGGCTGATTCATGTGAGAAACTGCAGAAGCTGGTGACTGAGTTTGGTAAAGTGTGTGAAAGAAGAAAGTTAAGAGTAAATGTGAATAAGAGCAAGGTTATTAGGTACAGAAGGGTTGAGGGTCAAGTCAATTGGGAGGTGAGTTTGAATGGAGAAAAAACTGGAGGAAGTGAAGTGTTTTAGATATCTGGGAGTGGATCTGGCAGCGGATCGAACCATGGAAGCGGAAGTGGATCATAGGGTGGGGGAGGGGGCAAAAATTCTGGGAGCCTTGAAGAATGTGTGGAAGTCGAGAACATTATCTCGGAAAGCAAAAATGGGTATGTTTGAAGGAAAAGTGGTTCCAACAATGTTGTATGGTTGCGAGGCGTGGGCTATGGATAGAGTTGTGCGCAGGAGGATGGATGTGCTGGAAATGAGATGTTTGAGGACAATGTGTGGTGTGAGGTGGTTTGATCGAGTAAGTAACGTAAGGGTAAGAGAGATGTGTGGAAATAAAAAGAGCGTGGTTGAGAGAGCAGAAGAGGGTGTTTTGAAATGGTTCGGGCACATGGAGAGAATGAGTGAGGAAAGATTGACCAAGAGAATATATGTGTCGGAGGTGGAGGGAACGAGGAGAAGAGGGAGACCAAATTGGAGGTGGAAAGATGGAGTGAAAAAGATTTTGTGTGATCGGGGCCTGAACATGCAGGAGGGTGAAAGGAGGGCAAGGAATAGAGTGAATTGGAGCGATGTGGTATACCGGGGTTGACGTGCTGTCAGTGGATTGAATCAAGGCATGTGAAGCGTCTGGGGTAAACCATGGAAAGCTGTGTAGGTATGTATATTTGCATGTGTGGACGTATGTATATACATGTGTATGGGGGTGGGTTGGGCCATATATATATATATATATATATATATATATTTTCTTTCTTTTAAACTCTTTGCCATTTCCCGCGTTAGCGAGGTAGCGTTAAGAACAGAGGACTGGGCCTTTTTTGGAATATCCTCACCTGGCCCCCTCTGTTCCTTCTTTTGGAAAATTAAAAAAAAAATGAGAGGGGAGGATTTCCAGCCCCCCACTCCCTCCCCTTTTAGTCGCCTTCTACGACACGCAGGGAATACGTGGGAAGTATTCTTAATCCCCTATCCCCAGGGATATATATATATATATATATATATATATATATATATATATATATATATATATATATATATATATATATATATATATATAGATGCTCTGTGGAAGGTATTAAGAATATATGGTGTGGGAGGCAAGTTGTTAGAAGCAGTCAAAAGTTTTTATCGAGGATGTAAGGCATGTGTACGTGTAGGAAGAGAGGAAAGTGATTGGTTCTCAGTGAATGTAGGTTTGCGGCAGGGGTGTGTGATGTCTCCATGGTTGTTTAATTTGTTTATGGATGGGGTTGTTAGGGAGGTGAATGCAAGAGTTTTGGAAAGAGGGGCAAGTATGAAGTCTGTTGGGGATGAGAGAGCTTGGGAAGTGAGTCAGTTGCTGTTCGCTGATGATAGAGCGCTGGTGGCTGATTCATGTGAGAAACTGCAGAAGCTGGTGACTGAGTTTGGTAAAGTGTGTGAAAGAAGAAAGTTAAGAGTAAATGTGAATAAGAGCAAGGTTATTAGGTACAGTAGGGTTGAGGGTCAAGTCAATTGGGAGGTGAGTTTGAATGGAGAAAAACTGGAGGAAGTGAAGTGTTTTAGATATCTGGGAGTGGATCTGGCAGCGGATCGAACCATGGAAGCGGAAGTGGATCATAGGGTGGGGGAGGGGGCAAAAATTCTGGGAGCCTTGAAGAATGTGTGGAAGTCGAGAACATTATCTCGGAAAGCAAAAATGGTTATGTTTGAAGGAATAGTGGTTCCAACAATGTTGTATGGTTGCGAGGCGTGGGCTATGGATAGAGTTGTGCGCAGGAGGATGGATGTGCTGGAAATGAGATGTTTGAGGACAATGTGTGGTGTGAGGTGGTTTGATCGAGTAAGTAACGTAAGGGTGAGAGAGATGTGTGGAAATAAAAAGAGCGTGGTTGAGAGAGCAGAAGAGGGTGTTTTGAAATGGTTTGGGCACATGGAGAGAATGAGTGAGGAAAGATTGACCAAGAGGATATATGTGTCGGAGGTGGAGGGAACGAGGAGAAGAGGGAGACCAAATTGGAGGTGGAAAGATGGAGTGAAAAAGATTTTGTGTGATCGGGGCCTGAACATGCAGGAGGGTGAAAAGAGGGCAAGGAATAGAGTGAATTGGAGTGATGTGGTATACCGGGGTTGACGTGCTGTCAGTGGATTGAATCAAGGCATGTGAAGCGTCTGGGGTAAACCATGGAAAGCTGTGTAGGTATGTATATTTGTGTGTGTGGACGTATGTATATACATGTGTATGGGGGTGGGTTGGGCCATTTCTTTTGTCTGTTTCCTTGCGCTACCTCGCAAACGCGGGAGACAGCGGCAAAAAAAAAAAATATATATATATATATATATATATATATATATATATGGCAACAGGATGTTATCAAGATCTCTTTGTAAGAGATTACATCACAAGTGAAAAGTCATTTTTATGCAACTCTGTACCTTTAGGAGTGCAGTCTCATTAGAAAAATACAACTTCATACTTGAAAGGAGCCTACATTTCCCTGCTATTGGAGGAAGCACACCCTTGGGCTGGAAAGCCCTTTAGAAAGCACCTGGGTAACATCAGGACTCATAGAAATCAGCCCTGGGGTAAATACACCTATCCCTTGCTTTATGTGGGGGTGATGTTCTGTGAAAGCCTCGCAAAAAGAGAAATTGCACACAATGAACTTTGTGGTCAGCACTAGTAGGTTTTCCCATTATCTTCATGTAACGTAGCTTCTGACATTGAATAAACTTGTCAAGCCATCCTTTACTTGCTTGAAATGGCCTTGACTTACTTACATTGTCTTCTTTACATAAATGCTCACACATCTTCAGAGATTTAGACCTGATCTGAAGGGTTACTAAGGCTGTTTTTCTTATTCATCTCATGCCCAATGTGTAAAGAGAGCACTTTTTTCCATCTTCTTCATAACTGGATTTCTAACCCTTGAGGTTACCTTGGCAGATAGTGGAACAGAGTGGACAAGTACAGTACTTCATATCTTCTTGACATACTAATTTATGTCAAGAACAGTAACTTCACCCAAAATGTAAGCACACCCAAGTGCTGATGCTCCCTCACCTGTGTCAGCATGTCAAAAGATTTTTAGCAATGCTTCTAAGGTCAAAGAGGTTCTCTGCCATTTAACTGCTGGTTTATAAATCATCTCAAAGTACAGGACAAGCAAGAACTCTACAATTAATCCCTACCGCATCCAAAATGACCCTACTCTCTACCTCCACTAGATTACTAACTACTATAAGCAGATAAGTTTTTATCAAGGGTGTAGAGAATGTGTACTCATAGGAACAGGGGAGAGTGAATGGCTTCAAGTGAAGGTTGGTCTGTAGCAGGGGTGTGTGATGTCACCATGGATGTTCCATTTGTTTATGGATAGGGTGGTGTTGGGGTAAATGTCATAGTCTTGGAAAGAGGGGCAAGTATGCAGTCTGTGGGGGATGAGAGGGCCTGGGAAGTGAATCAGCTGCTGCTTGCTGATGATATAGCACTGGTGGCAGATACAAGTGAGAAGCTGCAAAATTGGTGACTGAGTTTGGAACAGTGTGTGAAAGGAGGAAGTTGAGAGTAAATGTGAATAAAAGCAAAGTTATGAGGTTTAGCAGGGTTGAGGGGCAGGTTAGTTGGGGTGTGAGCTTGAATGATGAAAAATTGGAGAAAAAGAAGTATTTCAGATACCTGGGTGTGGACACGGCAGTGAATGGAACCGTGAAAGTGGAAGTAAGCCACAGGGTGGAGTAAACTGTCAGTTAAAGAGCATCTTATCAGTCTTTGGGATACAGAAGGAAGAGTTGTAGAGGATGCTATTAACATATGCAAAGAGATGAAAGTAACTTCAAAAGTACTTTCACAATGGATGCCACTATAGTCTCAATAGCAAAGAGGCAGAATGGGGAAGAGGTCTTGAAAAGCACTGACATATCTAGAAAAGGAATAAACATAATACCGAAGGGCTTTGACACATACAAGTCTCATTGTCCTGACTGAGATTCTTCAAATGTGCTAAAGAAGTACAAATATGCATTTGACAAGTCACCTAAAATGTTCAAGATGCTGCTGGAGGAAGATAAAAGAGGGCAAATATCACAGTGAACCTATCTTTCAGAAAGGAAAGCAGGAAGCTGAACTACAGACCAGACCGTCTAGCAAGTGTAATCTACAGAATATTGAAAAAGAAATTAGAAAGCAATTGGATGATTGCATGTAAAGAGGAAACGTCCTAAGAGAGACTATATGGGTTCTGGGAAAGGTCAAAAGTAAAAAACATATGAGTAGGAAGAATTCTCATGTTGCAGTGGCACTATTTCCGATAAATCAGTTGCTCCTAAACTGTGTGCCATTATATTTCTTCAAGTGTGTCAAGGCATCAGAATCTATAAAACCTTGGAGCTCAAGTTAAAAAGCTAAAAAAATTTATTTCGTTATGGACCACTTTGCTAAAATATCAGAATGAGTTCTTTACTTCGTAAAGAATTAAGTTCAACAAATGATATCTAGAAAAAAGTTCAATTCCACTGATTATATCTGGTGTGCAGCTAAATTTTTTCTACAAAGGTGTGCATCAAAAGTCATCATCACTCTGGGTATGCCACTACTTCAAAGTGTTTAGGAACTATCACTGTACATATTTAAAACTTGTTATATCTCCTGTTACATTTACCAGCTGATTCAACAACAAAAAATGATTACCCACACCTCACACTTCAGCAGCCTCTAATCACAGATCCCCTACCCCTAGCACAAGTAAAACTAACAAAACAGCCATACAGTGAAATTACCTCACAATCACAAAACAATGCCCTCTTGTCTCATTCTTAAATGATCTCTAACAGTCTTAACACTACCAACTGCATCCACCTAAAACACCTAAAACACTCCCAAGACACACTTCCCTGTCTATACTTGGAACATTATCCATCCCCCAAATCATTACAAAAACCAGTTCAACATATTCCCGTAATCACAGTAAGGACACTAAACATTCACACCTCAAATGTCCTTTACTCTCCCTTTAAAGAAACACTTACAATATAACAACATTTTATGATCTATGTCCCATCTGGTGAACATGGCCAACATCCGAGCTGCTATAAGAGTTTCATAAAAAAATAGAAAAGACTCCTAGGGCAAGAAGAAGTAAAAGCTCTTAGAAAGAAAGGAGCTCCCAGGGAAGGAAGATAAGTAGGTAGGTAGGTAGATATTTGGATAAAAACAAGGTCATACAGTTTCATTCCAATATGTAGTACAGAAGTGTTTGAAGCAAATGTTATTACAAAATAAAGCTACATGCTGGAATGAATCTAAACAACTACTTCTTGATGAACAAGCCAAACAATGCTTTTCAGTCATCATTTCAAGACAAACTCACTAGTTAGAACATTCCTGTCCGATGCATCCAATAGCTCCTTGAACACATGCATTTCCATACAGCCGTTTAACCTCCACAAAGGCGTGGTAGTATGAAGGCAAGTTTTGATGGACTGCGGTGTGAACAACATTCTCTGTGACTGGCATAGTCATGAGAATCATTATGCACAAGTGAACCAGCTTATGTACCTTGCTGAAAAGAACTTTGCACACTGGTTCGGCACTAGAAGCTCTAAACAGTCTTTATCCTAGTTCCTCCAGATGGCTGATCCATGACATCTTATAATATGGCAAGTTAACTACATAGCTTTCCGAAGTTGAAATCTTATTTGTAGATGATTTCCACAGACTTTAGGATGGCCACTGCTTTTCCATATGCAGCACCATGAACCATATTCTCAGCCTTTTGTAATCATACAATGAAAAGGAACTTCTGACTGAACCCTCCCAAGTCAGTCCTTCTCTAACTGAATTAAGCACCCCATATTACAGCATTTTGTAAGCATTCATATTTTCACTGCATTTATTTCATTCATTCACTTCTTTATTTCCTTTCTAGCAAGTTTCTTGCTATGGCCTTTGGTTGCTCTGCTTTTTGCATTTTTATTATTTCCCTGAGGCTGCTCAATGAGTATAGTCATCTCTCACAAATAATGCTTCTATATAATGGGAAAGGGATTCAAAAGCACACATAAAAAGATAGAAAGAGATACTTACCAAGACGTACTGATGAATCCCAACTGAAAAACAAAAGCCATTAGGTGGAAGAGGAGAAGAAGTCTGTGGGTTATTTTGATGTGATGCTGCCACCTGTTATCAATCCATTTTTCTGTCAGCTTGTGTTGCAGCAGTTCATTCCGTTCCTTCTGGATCATGAGGGTGATTGGGTGCTTTCTGAACCACATTGCACCCTGCCTCAACCTTATTTCCTGCTTTATTAGCCTCCAATCCTTGCAACACTCAGGGTCCTGTGTACTGATGTCCTCTTTATTATCAGAGTAAAGAGAGTGAGGTACTTAGAATTTAATGCTATGAAAGAAAATATCCCTACATTCTTATTTCTAAGCTGTAACATTAACATTAATTACATGCTGAAATAGCCCCCAAATTAATTTACTAGGTAAAACAAAAGAAAGCATTGGATATGTGTTCAATATCATCAATATAATAAATATAAAATAAATCTAATTGATACATTAGAATTTTCATATTCTTTATTTTCTACAAGCAGCCAACATGACACAGGCAAGTTGATGCTATGTCAGTTGAATGTATCATATGATGAGTTTATCAAAAAGAAATAAAAATAAAATGGAGATTAATCTATGCTTCTCAGGTGTTTGTAGACCTGACTCTTATGAGGAAAAATTATATAAGAAGCAAATACAAAAGAAGTAAAAGAATTTCACAGCTTTAATGCATAGAGGACGAAGGAGAGCCTAACACAGAAGAAACAGAAAATATGGGCAAAAGCTGCCAGTCTTGTAGTGAGGGTCAGTACGTTGGTAAAAATGGAGATTGTGGGTAGGGCAAGAGAAACGAAGGTGGACAAGTTACTAAGTTAGGGTTTAACTGACTAGTGAGCTGCAACATAACTGAGAGTTAATGGAACTGGAGGATGATGAATGCAAGTTTTCGTGATTTTTGGACTGAAAAAAATGGTAGCATAATATGAGAAGACATAAAAACTATAGGCTACAAACATGCAGTATGGAATTCCCAAAATATAAGGGCAAAAAAGAACTGGATTGATATGGTCAATATATAATGGGATAGATAGGAATGATGGACAGGGGAGGCTTCAAAAGGGGCTAGAAAAAAAAAAACAGCCACTCAACTGTCTCTGTCTTTGAGAGACCAGGAATTATAAGTCATACTAATGTCAGTTGGGAAATACAGTATAATATATATTTGAAAAGTTTTTATCGAGGATGTAAGGCATGTGTACGTGTAGGAAGAGAGGAAAGTGATTGGTTCTCAGTGAATGTAGGTTTGCGGCAGGGGTGTGTGATGTCTCCATGGTTGTTTAATTTGTTTATGGATGGGGTTGTTAGGGAGGTAAATGCAAGAGTTTTGGAAAGAGGGGCAAGTATGAAGTCTGTTGGGATGAGAGAGCTTGGGAAGTGAGTCAGTTGTTGTTCGCTGATGATACAGCGCTAGTGGCTGATTCATGTGAGAAACTGCAGAAGCTGGTGACTGAGTTTGGTAAAGTGTGTGAAAGAAGAAAGTTAAGAGTAAATGTGAATAAGACAAGGTTATTAGGTACAGTAGGGTTGAGGGTCAAGTCAATTGGGAGGTAAGTTTGAATGGAGAAAAACTGGAGGAAGTAAAGTGTTTTAGATATCAGGGAGTGGATCTGGCAGTGGATGGAACCATGGAAGCGGAAGTGGATCTTAGGGTGGGTGAGGGGGCGAAAATCCTGGGAGCCTTGAAGAATGTGTGGAAGTCGAGAACAGTATCTCGGAAAGCATAAATGGGTATGTTTGGAGGAATAGTGGTTCCAACAATGTTGTATGGTTGCGAGGCGTGGGCTATGGATAGAGTTGTGTGCAGGAGGATGGATGTGCTGGAAATGAGATGTTTGAGGACAATGTGTGGTGTGAGGTGGTTTGATCAAGTAAGTAATGTAAGGGTAAGAGAGATGTGTGGAAATAAAAAGAGCGTGGTTGAGAGAGCAGAAGAGGGTGTTTTGAAATGGTTTGGGCACATGGAGAGAATGAGTGAGGAAAGATTGACCAAGAGGATATATGTGTCGCAGGTGGAGGGAACGAGGAGAAGTGGGAGACCAAATTGGAGGTGGAAAGATGGAGTGAAAAAGATTTTGTGTGATTGGGGCCTGAACATGCAGGAGGGTGAAAGGAGGGCAAGGAATAGAGTGAATTGGATCGATGTGGTATACCGGGGTTGACGTGCTGTCAGTGGATTGAATCAGGGCATGTGAAGCGTCTAGGGTAAACCATGGAAAGCTGTGTAGGTATGTATATTTGCGTGTGTGGACGTATGTATATACATGTGTATGGGGGTGGGTTGGGCCATTTCTTTCGTCTGTTTCCTTGCGCTACCTCACAAACGCAGGAGACAGCGACAAAGCAAAAAAAAAAAAAAAAAAAAATATTTGAATACAGATGGATTAACAGTAAATGGAAAAAAGCAGGAGTTCAAAGACCAAAACATAAAAACAAACTACAGTAGCAGCAGTAGCAGAGACAAAACTTACTGAAGAAATAAGACCTGATTTAATGTGAACAAAGGAGTATACACCAGCAAGGAAGGAAAGAGGAGACAAAGAAAGGGACTGACCCTCTTAACAAGGAACAACATCTTCAAGAAATATTGATGAAAGGCCTATTCAAACAGTTCACAATGGGAAGAATGACTGTAGGAACACCTGCAATGTCATGTTGATAATTTACAATCCTGCAAAGAACTGCATGAACCACAATGAATAAGACCAAAGTCATAACTCATCTGAGATGGGTGGATAAGTTCTAATAATGGAATTTCAATTAGGGGGAAAAGACTGGGAGACCTTAAATTCTCATGAAGATAAAGAATCATGAGACACAAGCTCTTTGAATGTGTACAAAAAAGGTTTGTATCAGTATGTCATAGTATGATGCATTAAGTCATCATCATACTGGATCTTATCTTTATATAAAAAAAAATGGAAACTGATAATATCAGTTATTATAAATCAGTTAGAAATATGAACATGTAATGCCTAAATTTACTAATTTTATGAATAAGGACATGAAATGAAGATCAGAGAAAAAACCATACTTAGAGAGAAGATACAGTGGTGGAAACTACAAAGATCCAAAAAACTTCTTTAAGAACATAGACTGGAAAATGGAGTTCCACATCCAAATTATAGATCAAAGATATGTAAATACTCTGTAAAATCTCTAAGAAAGGAAATAAATTACAAGTGCTTTCCACTGCAGATAGAGGGGAAAGGTTTGTCTACCATCATTTTTTGACAGAGTCCTCAGAATAACATACCATCAGTAATGTGCAAGTTTTCAAAAACTTGAAAATTGTTGTCACTGCGGGTTAATGAACGATCAAGTGCTACTTTGGCAAGGTTGGGATGGTCCTGAATAAGCTTATGGAAGATGGTGCACTGTTTGTCATCTCCACACAAGGGTTCAAGGCCAACCTCTACCCATGAATGCATGACTGCCTCAACAACATAGCATCTGTAAGAAAGTAAAAGACTAGCAACATTCCTGAAACACTTAATTGATGAACTGCCAACATTTCTCTACTAGTTAATGCTGATGAATACAAAGACTAACATGGTCTAAAATGAACTTTCCTAGCACCAGCAAATTCATATTGCTAAAGAGAAAGTGACTGCCTACCAACGGAATAACAGCAGGGATCTTTACAGAAAATCAGTAAAATTAATCAAATGAAATGCCAACATTTATGAGCAAATGCAGTTGGTTTCCCTTCACAGTGTCACTCACTATCATGTTTCCAGTAAAAGGAGACACCATCAAATACATATTCACTTCATCCTTAACAAAAAATCTTCAATATTCTCAACAAATGCAGCTTCACGCCATCCTTGATAAATCGAAATTCACTTCACTCGAAAAATGTAACTATAATTCACTCTCAACATTCATATCTCTACTACCCACTTGGTATCACTACCTTTGACCTGACTCTTAAAGATCAGATCAAAGGTCAGATCATTGTCATAGATACATTCTTCCATTTTTGAGGGAGGAAGGCCATGATGAAAAAAAAAAAAATGGTGATGGGCATACAGTTACCATATACAGACGTACTTAAAAGTAAGTAATCAATAAGTATACTCATTCTATGCAAATTCTAAAAATTTATTTATCTATTGTACTTTGTCGCTGTTTCCCGCATTAGCAAGGTAGTGCAAGGAAACAGACGAAAGAATGGCCCAGCTCACCCACATACACATGTATATACATACCCGTCCACACACGCACATATACATACCTATACATCTCAACGTACACACATATATATACACACAGACATATACATATATACACATGCACATAATTCAAACTGCCTGCCCTTATTCATTCCCGTCGCCACCCCACCACACTTGAAATGACAACCCCCTCCCCCACACGTGCACGAGGTAGTGCTAGGAAAAGACAACAAAGGCCACATTTGTTCACACTCAGTCTCTAGCTGTCATGTATAATGCACTGAAACCACAGCTCTCTTTTCACATCCAGGCCCCACAAAACATTCCATGGTTTACCCCAGACACTTCACATGCCCTGGTTCAATCCACTGACAGCACATAGACCCCAGTATACCACATTGTTCCAATTCACTCTAATCCTTGCATGCCTTTCACCCTCCTGCATGTTCAGGCCCCGATCACTCAAAATATTTTTCACTCCATCTTTCCACCTCCAATTTGGTCTCCCACTTCTCATTCCCTCCACCTCTGACACATATATCCTCTTTGTCAATCTTTTCTCACTCATTCTCTCCATGTGATAAAACCCTTTCAAAACGCCCTCTTCTGCTCTCTCAACCACACTCTTTTTATTACCACACATCTCTCTTACCCTATTATTACTTACTCGGTCAAACCATCTCACACCACATATTGTCCTCAAATATCTCATTTCCAGCACATCCACCCTCCTGCACACAACTCTATCTACAGCCCACACCTTGCAACCATGTAACATTGTCGGAATGACTATTCCTTCAAACACATCCATTTTTGCTTTCCAAGATAACGTTCTTGACTTCCACACATTTTTCAACGCTCCTAGAACTTTCGCCCCTCCCCCACCCTATGATTCACTTCTGCTTCCATGGTTCCATCTGCTGCCAAATCCACTTCCAGATATCTAAAACACTTCAATTCCTCCAGTTTTTCTACATTCAAACTTACCTCCCAATTGACTTGTCCCTCAACCCTACTGTACCTAATAACCTTGCACTTATTCACATTTACTCTCAGCTTTCTTCTTTCACACACTTTACCAAACTCAGTCATCAGCTTCTGCAGTTTCTCACCCAAATCGGCCACCAGCGCTGTATCATCAGCGAACAACAACTGACTCACTTCCCAAGCTCTCTCATCCACAGCAGATTGCATACTTGCCCCTCTTTCCAAAACTCTTGCATTCACCTCCCTAACAACCCCATCCATAAACAAATTAAACAACCATGGAGACATCACACACCCCTGACGCAAACCAACATTCACTGAGAACCAATCACTTTCCTCTCTTCCTACACATACACATGCCTTACATCCTCGATAAAAACTTTTCACTGCTTCTAACAACTTGCCTCCCACACCACATATTCTAAATACCTTCCACAGAGCAACTCTATAAGCTCTATCACATGCTTTCTCCAGATTCATAAATGCTACATACAAATCCATTTGCTTTTCTAAGTATTTCTCACATACATTCTTCAAAGCAAACACCTGATCCACACATCCTCTACCACTTCTGAAACCACACTGCTCTTCCCCAGTCTGACGCTCTGTACATGCCTTCACCCTCCCAATCAATACCCTCCCATATAATTTCCCAGGAATACTCAACAAACTTATACCTCTGTAATTTGAGCACTCACTTTTATCCCCTTTGCCTTTGTACAATGGCACTATGCAAGCATTCCACCAATCTTCAGGCACCTCACCATGAGTCATACATACATCAAATAACCTTACCAAACAGTCAACAACACAGTCACCCCCGTTTTTAATAAATTCCACTGCAATACCATCCATTATTCATAGTAAATTAAAGACATTAGGCTACGGATAATAATTTTGATTCGAAGGTCATACCTCCCCTGCTATGCCCATGGGGTTTGAGTGTATCTTCAATACATCTTTGATAAACCTGAATTAATATCATGATCAACAAAAGCATCTTCATTAAATTCTTAATCAACCTACATCTACTTTACCATGACAAACACATCACTTCCTTATTAAGAAATGCATTTTCATTCCTCTTCCACAAATGCACTTTTACTGCACCCTCAGTTTCATTACAGTGTCTACAAACTTATCTTCATTTCAACCTTTACAAATGCATCTTCACTTCACTCTTGACAAACACATCTTCATCAAACATTCTACACCCCTGGCCCACACATATGAGTCAAGTCAATAGTCATAGTTATAGTGCCTATGATTGGAAAGATCTAAAAGTAGAAAATGAGTAAAACCAATATGCTCCCCCTCCTATGGAATGAGACATAATCAATGGAAGGTCCCAAAGAGAATTTCTTGAAAAGAATAAAGCACCTATACAGTAGTTTTTCCACTGTAATGTCTTAATGAATGACTTTGGCCTACTGACTTACTACATGCAATGGTACACTGTGTTTAATCCTAGAATGCAAATTTTCAAACAAAAAGGTGAAATACCGATTTTCCATGTCGTCAAGTGCTTTGTGTACATATCCATGGATCCTCCGTCTTACATCTTGTTCTTTTTGTTCCTCAGCCATCTTCTCCAGAAAAAGCTTGAATATCTTTTCATGGTTTACTTCATATGCAATATCAAGAGGATAACAATCTTCCTTATCCTTCTTCCATAAGCAAGAAGTAGCATCTTTAAATTCTTTGAGCAAAAGTTTACAACAAGAATATGAACTCTCTTTTACAGCAGTATGTAATTCAGTATATCCATTCTCATCCATCATGGAAATGGATCCCTTTATCAGAGCTTTTACTGTCTCTGTACAACCACCCTTCAGTAATGCCAAATGCAAAGGTGTCCTGTTTTCTTTATCAACTTCCCTGAGGTTGGCCTTATATTTGATAAGAACGTTGCATACTTTTGTGCGTTTGTGACTTGCAGCAATGAGGAGTGGACTTAGTTCCGCATTATTCTTCTTGTCAACACTTAATGGGTCTTGGGATAAGATCTCACCGCATACGAGGTGGTAGCCTTGTTCACTTGCCAGGTGTATTGGCATTACTTTATTGAAGCAAGCTTTTTGACATGCTCCATGTTGTAGCAGCAAATGTGCCACCTTACATGAACGTGCCTCAAGGGCTACATGTAGTGGTGTCTTACCATGTTCATTTGGGTCATTAATAATTGATCTTACACTGTCATTGTTCAAGAGGTATCGGACACAAATTTCTCGTTCTTTTGATCTCACAGCCAAATGTAGAACACTTTCCCCTTCATAAGTTTTCACTATTACATTAGCATTCTTCCTTAACAGGGCCTCAAAACATGTAGGAGACCCCAACTGTGCAGCTTTGTGCACAGCTGCATATCCAATTTTGTTCTGGTGGTTCAGATTTGCACCTTTTTCAAGAAGGAGCTCAGCAATCTTATCATCAGCCCTCTCAACAGTAATAATAAGTGCTGTGTTACCTTCATTATCCTCATGATTTACATTTGTCTCATCTACCAACAGATTGCAACAATTCTGATGACCATGTTTTGCTGCCAGCATATGAGGTAGCATGCCTTCCTTATTAGCTGAATTTAGGAGGAGAGCTTGTTCTACCTGGCCAGACAAAAGCTCCTTGCAGCAGTTGGCATAGCCTTTCTTAGCTGCTAGGTGCAATGGCAAACAGCCTTTACTGTCTGGCATCATTACATCTGCTTCAAAGCTCTTCAGTAACTTGATCATACTGACATCATTTTCTTGAGCTGCAATCGAAAGTAAGGGTTTCCTCTTCTTAGGACAAGAATTGATCAAAAGCCTTCTTTCTTCCAAGTTATGCTCTTTCAATATCTGTTCTGTTTTCACCATATTGTTATCTTTGACAGCATCATGGAGTCTTTCACTGAAAAGAAAAAGGAAATAAACATTGGAACCTTTATCATACATCCATAAATTGAACAATTCTGTAGATGTTCTTTCCACTTAAGGGGGAATGCCTACAGGATGGGACAGATTTATGAGGAATGACTTGGGCTACAATTATAAGGAAAGACTTGGTGATAAAATATTGGTAATCATGGGCCCATAAAAGGGATATACTATATCAGTATAAATGAAGTACTTGAAGTCATTTTCTAAACACTGTCTTCGTCAACATCTCCTGACTCATTCTCTTGATACCTCCAATCCATACGAGCACACCCTCTTCATCTCTCACACACACACACACACACCCATATTTCTATACATAATTCTTGCCTCATCAATATGAATTCATTTCATAATTCACAACTGGTGATATCAGTTGACTGTCATCTAGACATTCATTCCCATGGTCTACAAGTAACAGATACACCATGAAAATGTAAGCAATGTAATTAATGTCATCAGCTTTTAAAGGCCTTTATCACCATTTGAACTATTGCAAGCTACATCGAAAAATGTTCCAAATAAAAAAACTTGATGAAATATATCATAGCACCTTTTTGAGATGGTCTCTCGGCTAGATTTTAGATAACCTCTTTGATCCAACAAAGTCACTGATAGTAATGACTTAATAAAACTTACTAGGGAGAGGGGTCTGGCCCTCCCAGATCTACTTCTGAAATGTCCATGCCTTCAAATACACCTACAAGAAGAAAAGAAATTAGTATTTCAGTAATCTCTGACATGTATGATTTTTATCAAAATTTCAAAAAATAATTGACCCATTTGTGATATGCATGATTTCTTCAGTGGTTGTCAAGTTGCACTCCTCTGACCCAGGTAGCTATCTCTTTTTTCTGCATCACCCACAGGTGGACTACTGGCATCTGTCCACAAACATACAATCTCTCCTTGTCTTACATAAAACCTGACAACACTTAACTCACACTGCTCATTCTTTGTAACTAAATTTTCCTGCAGTGAGCACCATGCACTAGCTCTGACTTTTGGCAAAATGGTGGGAGCAGTAGATAGAAGTAGTAGGTAGGAGCATTAGGTAGAAACATTAGGTAGAAGCAGTAAGCAGAAGCATTAGGTGGAATTAGTCAGTGGCAACATTAGGGAGGAGCCTCTGCAAACATTGCACTAGAGTTGCCCTCTGTTAGTGGCCTGTTATGGCTGAGGTACTAAGGCTAAGAAACAGCGCTGGAGCTCACTAGTTATGGAAATTCTATTGCTGTGACCACCCCCTTGACGGACTTCTAATTGGATAGATGAATGCTACAAAGTAAAGACTTCAGCTTTATTTCTTTGTTACTGTAGCCAAGGGTTATTGTATGAAGTGATTCATTTTCAGTGATCAATATCTCTGCAACAAACCAATAAACCAGTTGTGGTTAACATCACAGCTTATTCCACATTCAAAATATGAGTTACACACAGTACCACGTGGATTGCATCAAACATAATGAAAATCCCCACATATTGTTAAATTACTTGTTACAACTAACACTTTGTTTCATGTATCTATTACTCTACCATTTCATTTTAAGTCATCACAAAGTGAACAGCAGCTTATATAATTCATTTGTGTAGCACCTACACTATGCCACTGTGACACTAATAGTTATTTCATAAAGATATGCAGAAAAATGCAGATGAAATATTCACAGTCCAGAAACTCTCAAAACTCAAATGCCAGTGTATTCAAGATATCCACCAAAGTGTTACACAAGTTTCTGAAGGTTGCTGCTCCATTTCCCATGCTCTGTCATAGTCACTGAAACCACATCCCCCAACCTCATCTTCAGGCAGGAATCCTCTATGATTTTTTCTTTAATTATTTCTATGGTTTCTGCTTTCATAATGGCATCTAACAAGCATCCAAGTAAAAGTGTTGAGTGTAGATGAAATTCTACAGAATCTAGATGAGGCTGCATTTGTCTATAGCATGAGGAAGTGTTATGGTGTTAGTTACATAAACCTGTACCATATCCAGCAGCAACATGAAAAGTTGTTCAAGCTATATGGTAACAGTGATAAGAAAGAGGGCTTTGCTAAGTCCAGAAACAAAACTCGAGGAAGCAAGTACACTTCAAGAAAATGTTCAAAAGGCTTCAAAGCACTGTACATATCTTGAGACTGCAACTTGAACACTTTCACCAAGACCACAGCTACACTTTGATGAACCACCATGTACATCAACACTTGCTCATACAATGGATGAAAAGCAAGACCTGCATAAGATTATCTCATGAAACATTTGTCTTTTTACTATCATTTCCTTAATAACATATGCAGTAAACTTAGGTCTTCCTTAAACTAGGTTTTTTCTTTCAGATGTTATATAGATTTCCTGAAATATGTGAGATGCCATCTTTATATAAAATGTCTAGAGTTTCTGCTTGTTAGAGAGAATCTATTAAAATAACTAGATTCCAACAATGGTTCCAACAATGTTGTATGGTTGCGAGGCGTGGGCTATGGATAGAGTTGTGCGCAGGAGGGTGGATGTGCTGGAAATGAGATGTTTGAGGACAATGTGTGGTGTGAGGTGGTTTGATCGAGTAAGTAATGTAAGGGTAAGAGAGATGTATGGAAATAAAAAGAGCGTGGTTGAGAGAGCAGAAGAGGGTGTTTTGAAATGGTTTGGGCACATGGAGAGAATGAGTGAGGAAAGATTGACAAAGAGGATATATGTGTCGGAGGTGGAGGGAGCGAGGCGAAGTGGGAGACCAAATTGAAGGTGGAAAGATGGAGTGAAAAAGATTTTGTATGATCGGGGCCTGAACATGCAGGAGGGTGAAAGGAGGGCAAGGAATAGAGTGAATTGGATCGATGTGGTATACCGGGGTTGACATGCTGTCAGTGGATTGAATCAGGGCATGTGAAGCATCTGGGGTAAACCATGGAAAGTTTTGTGTTGCCTGGATATGGAAAGGGAGCTGTGGTTTCGGGCATTATTGCATGACAGCTAGAGACTGAGTGTGAATGAATGGGGCCTTTGTTGTCTTTTCCTAGTGCTACCTCGCACACATGAGGGGGGAGGGGGATGGTATTCCATGTGTGGCGAGGTGGCGATGGGAATGAATAAAGGCAGACAGTGTGAATTGTGTGCATGGGTATATATGTATGTGTCTGTGTGTGTATATATATGTGTACATTGAGATGTATAGGTATGTATATTTGCGTGTGTGGACGTGTATGTATATACATTGTGTATGGGGGTGGGTTGGGCCATTTCTTTCATCTGTTTCCTTGCACTACCTCGCAAACGCGGGAGACAGCGACAAAGCAAAAAAAAAAAAAAAAAAAAAACTAGATTTTCTGTTTGTGAGAGAATTTTACTTTGATATTAATATGCTGTTCTTTTTGATCAGTTTCATTTGATTTTGTCTTTGGTAATTAGTTTTCTCTGATTTAGAATTATAAGCAAAAATACATTCAAAACAATGACCTGACACAGATTCTAATTCAAAGTTGATGAACTTCGCAATACAATTCAGAAAATAAGTAAATATTCTAAGTGTCAACACATTTCTTTATCATGTTATTAACTGTAACTTGCTTGAATGTGCCTTCACCCACTTTATCATTTTCTCACTATATGCATGTTGATTTAAAAAATAGTTATCTTGAGCTCAGGTATTTTGACTCTATTGTTATAAACCTCAATAGTGTAACATGAATTGGGCAAAATTCAAATGGCAGTTAAAGTACAGAAACAAGGTCAATTGTCTAGAATAGAATGACAAGAAGAAAATTTTGGGATGGAGCAGAGGTGGAGGGAGATTAAGCAGAGAAGAGTACTAAGAGCCCTAGAATCACATGTGTCACTGTAGTCAGATAACTGTCTCAGGCCCTACAGTTGGTGTTACACATCACCACACCTTCAGACTATGTCTGTACATACACCCAGTCCCTGCTATCTAGCGGTGAACAATCTGATAATTCACATATATGGTGTATATGAAGAAATAAGCTAATACTGTAGACTGAGAAAAGAAAAAAAAAAAGTTTCAGTAAAACTTCCTTAAACCCTCTTCATCTAAGAATGAAAAAAGTGAGTCTTGTGCATGTGGGAATAAGAGCAACAGGAGCATTATCTTTGAGGTAATGTTATATGTTCTAACCCTTTTGCACTACAGTTTGGATATATCCAAATAAACATTTATATCTACTGACAGCAAAATGCAGATTTACCCATCGGCTACAGAGAAAGTTTCCCTGAACTATGACAGTTGGGAAAATCCCTTTCTTAAATGCCAAATTTGTATGCATACTGCTATCAGTGTTCTACACCATGAAATCTGAATTTCTTTTATGTTCCAGTCAACTGACCTTGAATGTACACTGTTCTGAATGTTTACTTTTTGAAAAATTGTTTAGTAGTATTTCACAATTAATGAAGCATTAGGAACAGCACAGTCCTCCTGACTCTGATCTACTCAGCCAAAACATGGACATGGAGTCACAGAGATCAAGAATATAGGCTGTGGAAATGATCTATTTGACAGGGACAAGTGGTATGAACTGTGCAGTGGTAGAGTGAATGAAAGATAATGCTTTGAGCAGGAAAGAATGCAAGACGGGGTGTTTACAAGGATAGTGTATGATAGTAAGATTAAAGGGGTTGGTGTGAGAAGACCACCTGTGACAGGGAGAAATAGAGTGGAAGAGTACTGGAGGGAGAGAAATGGTAGAAGAATGCATGGAATGGTGTATGTGAGGGAAGTATCTGAGGACAGGCATAAGTAGAGGCTCTTTTGTCATGGCCATCTACTTGATGAGAGCTCCCAAAAGGAACAGGTGTCTGAGATAAACACAAATATTTTGAATGTGATTATCATAAAGTACAGCAAAGGATTAGTTTCCTGTATAAGGTAAAAATCATGAAAAAATAAGGACTTTTATTTTTCATTAAAGGATTACCAACTTTGCAGGAACACATATCGAAGCTACATATATATACAACATTCTCATATCCTGAACATTGTCATCTAAATAATTTTCCTTATATTTTGTAATGATTCTATCCTCTTATTAACTTAATTTTGCTATATTCATGCCATTTACTTGAATTTTCCTCAAGGCTTTGATTAAATCATTATTTTTCACTATCAAATATGGTTTTTCAAAGAACATTAGTCAGAAAATACAGCTTTCAGTATTGAAAAAGGAATCCAAAAGGTCTAATTCATACATTTATTTTTTGCAAATAACTGACATTGGGAATCATCAGAACAGTAATTGCACTGTGAAAAGATTAAAGGAGGTTTAGAAGTTGGTCAATGTGGCTTTCATATTGCCAAAGCTCTTGGTTTGCCATCACATTAGTGAAAACAATTCTTGAATAACAAGATAAAGTGGGACATTTTCAACTTAATATGATGCCTGTAGGTAAAATGAAGATCACTCTTACCAGAGATATAATTATGGAGAATATGGCATGAATGTTGAACATCTGAATCAGAGATTAGATATCACGGTAACAAACTTGTATCTAACATAATGCAAATTTACTGGCAAACAGTATCTCAAACTGCATATCTTATTCTCAATACTTACATTTATGATGTACATTATTTGTATTTTACTGCATATTCTAGGCATTTTATTCATATTTTTGAGTGATAATCAGAGTGAAAAATGTTCCCCAGTAATGTAACTCCTTATCCCACAGAATCCTATGATAAAATAGGATTCACAATTCAATAATTTGCAAAGTTGTGTTTTACAGGAACACATCTTCAACATTAGACAGGGATGAAATGTAAACATTTACATTACTCTGTCATATACCACTGCATCAGCCATACTATGTGCAATACACTTCTGCACCACACCTAAATATACTGAGCATCATTACCTCCTGCACAGTGTATCATACACCACCGCATCATTTATACTGTACATCATATACATTTACATCAACATGTCAGGTACCTATTGCATCCTTGCTGAGCCACATGCAACCAAACCACTAACACACCATTATTCATAACTATGTCACCTAAGCCTCAGACCAATATCTCTACCACAGTGTATCTTTCACACTACTGTTTCACCTATGCTGTGTTATAAACTATGTGTATCATGCCTGTATATCATTTACACTGCCATCTATCTCTGCAGCACCTATATTCCTTGGTACATCATCCATCCACGCTGTTGTATATCATTTGACCTACAGTGTACCTCATTTATTAGCCACGTGCTAGACATGACTCAAATGACCATACAATGTTCGTATCGCTCATGTGCATCATACAAAACCTTCCCAGTGTGCCATATAGTAGTTTCCCAGTGTACTACACTTTGCTTACCTTTCAAGGAGCCAATCACCATGTTGCTGCTGAGTTGTTTCTCTCTAAGCTTTGTTTTTTCTCTGAAAGTTTCTGAAAAAAAAGTCTTATTAATCATTAACACAACTGACATCAACTGACATTGTAGTCCATCTCTTGTTTTTCATTAGCTTGATCAGCACCAGTTGCCTTTCTGCCTATACTGGTTTTTACCACAGAAGAAGTAAAGAGATTACCTTTTTTCCAAAATTTTTAAGATCACCATATCTCATCACTCTATCATAGTTCTCTTACCTTTTCTTTTCTTTCAAACTATTCGCCATTTCCCGCATTAGCGAGGTAGCGTTAAGAACAGAGGACTGGGCCTTTGAGGGAATATCCTCACTTGGTCCCCTTCTCTGTCCCTTCTTTGGGGGAAAAAAAAAAAAAAACAAGAGGAGAGGATTTCCAGCCCCCCACTCCCTCCCCTTTTAGTTGCCTTCTACAACACACAGGGAATATGTGAGAAGTATTCTTTCTCCCCTATCTTCAATATTTTATTTAGTTAGGTTCCTCCTACGAGGGAGTAACTATACTGCCATAAAAACAGCCTCAAGATCCTACAAGAGAGTAAATGCACTGATGACAAAATACCCTCAATTAATCTGCTAGAAAGTAACTGATATAACAACAGAACACCTTCAAGAGAACCAACATATCATTAATTTTGTTGTAAACTCAGCAGAAATGCAAATACATTACTATACTTACTAAGAATATTCATGATTCCCCATCTGTATTTACTTTGATGACATATATATTTATCATCAAGAGGATATAGCGTTAGTCTTCCAAAGCACAGTTCTCAGCACAATGGATTCAAGCTTTATCGAAGTCTATCTAGCATGGGCTTTTCTGTGTGGTTTTAAGTTTTCTCCTCCTGAGTCTACACGGACAGCATTAACTGACATCTCAAAATTCAAAATTTACAGCTTAGTTAAGATAACAGCACAGTCCAGTAAGTTCATACAAATTCATTAAATTCATAAGTCTGCATTTTGACAAGATTCAACTGGAAGTTATATTTCTCAAATACTCAGAAAATACCGTAGAAAACTGATGCTTACCTGATTACCAAAAGTAGTCTTCCTGGGCCCTCTAACCCCGTAGCCTAGACTGGTCAACCAAGATGATGGAAACTGCAGCCAACAGGCCCACATAGCTCCCTGCTGGTTTGGTAAACTTTGCAGGTACTTGTCCAGGGTCCTATTCAACTTCAATAAGCATCTCATGGTGTTTCTAGTGGCTGCAGATAAAGTGTTGAAAAGTCTCAGGCTCCAGATGTTTAGGTGTTCTCTCCTTTTATGCATATCAAACCCTTGGATATCAGAGGTAGTATGTTACGGCCTTCTACATCTGACATGACAGTGGGAAGTTATTCCTGAGTGTACATTGATGATCAAGCCTTCTTGGATTTTCCAGGTACAGATGAAAGTATACCTCTCCTGTCTGCACTCTTGGGAATACAGCCTTAGTGATTATAGTCATTCCAAGTGATTTAACTCCTCTATCATATTACTTGGTGTTTTGAAAGATCTTTGAATACTTTCTAATTTTGTAACTGTACCTACCACGTATGGTGATGTTAGAACAGCAATGTTCTATTTGTGATAGAACTAGAGCCTTGAAAAGTACCATCATTGATTTTTCTTCCCTAGTCTTGAAAGTCTGCAGGTTCCATCCCAACATCCTTCTGGAGGAAGCAACTATTGTTTTGTTGCGTTTGCTAAAAGTTAGGTTCATTGGACATTATTACTCCAAGGTCTCTCACATCATTTACTTGGTTTATGATATTGTCTGTGTCTATCCAGTATTTTATATTGATTCTTATTTCCTTCTTTTCCCCATACCAAAGGAACTGAACTGAACCGAAAAAGTATGTATTTACAAATTTTGGGGGAAGTGAAAGACCTGTCCTTTGAAATGTGCCAGGCCATAGTTACAGGGAAAGACATAAGAAGGTTTCAAAGCTTCAATCTGTAGGGAAAGAAGCAGGAATCAAAATGGCCTACCCTTGAGTTGTCGATGGCTACACAATAATCATATGATTGCAAACAACATAGCAAAGGATACGATACCAACCATTTACAGTGTCTTTGTTAATCCTCATTCAGAGCAAGCTGTTAACTTCTGTTGTTCCCAAACCTGATAATTGATGAGGAAAAACGAGGGAATTCAGAAAAGAACAACGAGGGAATTCAGAAAAGAACAACCAAATTAAAGTATTTACTCAGAAATAGCCCATACGAGGAGAAAGTCAAAGAGCTAAAATCATTCTCTTTATAAAGAGTGAAGATTCCGAGATTACCTGATGATAATTTTCAAAACAATAAATAATTTCCACAACGTAATGTACGAAAATATCTCGACTAGACATTCTATGACCAGAAATTCGCCATGAAGGTGCAATATAGAAATATCATAGGAAATTGGGTAAAAAAAAAATAAATTCCTTTGCAGAACAGTTAAGCATTGGCATAAACTATCTCCCGATGTGATAAATGCAAAGATATCTATGGATTCTTTCAAATAAAAGCTAGACAAATATTTACATATTTATCGGCCAAACATTCATTGTACCACTAATCAATCTTTCTTTTCAAGAATCCAGTCGCAGAACAATGTTGTTATGTGAGGGAACTTTATTCCGTGCTCTTTATCTTCTATATCTGGACAGCGGTGTTCTTGAATTGAGTGGGCTTATTTCCTCGTCTCTTTCCGGTCGGTCGTCGAGCAGAAAAGAAAGGAAGGTGGAAGCTGTCCTCCGATTTAACATCCTGTTTTTACCAATATTTTTAAGTCACTATAACAGATAACTTGGGTGTAGACCATGTTTCCCGTCATCTATCGTACAGTACTTCTACGCACTCCCAGTCACAGTCCCATAACCGAGTTTATTCCGTTTATTCCTATTCTTATTCTACACAAGTACTTTTTTATACTTCTCGAACAAGTTTTTCTTTAGTTTGACGGTGTGGTCTTTGTTCCATCTGTCCATTTCTCTATTTTCCGATGCTTATAAACTTAAATGTTGAGTTCGGGGTCACCCCTCACTCTTCTCTCTTCCATGGTAGGCAAATGGGTCACCCCTCACTCTTCTCTCTTCCATGGTAGGCAAATCTGAGTCCTACGTCCCTTCCCTCGGCTTCATTTATACTGACACCGCCTTTGTTGCATATATCATTTATATGTGCTTCTTCCAGTGCCAGAAACGGCGACAGCTTCTAAAAAGTGTGTGTGTGTGTGTGTGTGTGTGTGTGTGTCGGGTGGGGGGGGGGGGGGGTGTCACTGGAGCAAAAGCCAGTGATGTGAAGGCGACGATGCAGTATACTGCAGTTCAATGCAAGTCCAAATGAAATGGGGGATGAAGCCCCTCTGCCTCCATTGTGCCGTCGATACTCATTGCGGTGACCAAACTTGAGACACATTAACTTGCTGAATACCTATTGAGCATATACCTGAATATTTTAATATTTATCAGCAACCACTTTTTCTTTTTCATTCTCCTGATGTGGGTGACTGGCGAGATAAGTATTATGTCCTTTACTGTGTCTCACACAGATTCCTACAGCATATTTCCTGCTCGATGATTTTCATTTTAAGGCCATACCCAGTGTCCTATCCACAATAGTAAGTTTTCTAATCTATTAACATATATCTTATCCCTTACAAATCTCATGACAGCCGTATCCTTCTGAACCTTGCTAATTATAATTACCTTTTTTACATACATGCACGTCCGTGTTCGAGTAAGATTTTTTTTTACCTTACCTTACCTTAAGTTATCTGACGACAATACGAACGTAGGCTCTCGGTAACATCTATAGCCAGATGTATTTCAACTTCTACTTTGCCGAATCTTTACTTCAAATAAACAAGTATCGGCACAATAGTCTCATTTCATATCGTTGTGTCCCAGTATGAGCTGAAACATGTAAAGAATGACAGCTTTCTGGCAAAGAACTCAGTCTTATTGGACTCTATTTTTCTTACACTACTGCATTAGATGTCACGCCAACCAAACTGAGTGGACTCAGCCGAGTTGGGCCACCGCCCCATCATCACACTAGCACCCACAACTTGACGATGTACGACAGTTACTTGTTAGGATTATAAGAATAGAATTTTTATGCATAACTGGATGAAAAGTAATTATCTAAGTTATGTAAAGCATGGTTAATGTTACCGTTATCTCCCCTGTTCACCCATAAATGTTATAGTCACCCATTATAACTTATTCAGTTTTCTTTGAGAAATTATACAGAAAAGGAAGTGGCCAAGGTCAAGCCGCTTTCTCAGGCATGGCCATAATAGGAAAGTGTGAAACAAAGTTGTTGATAAATGTATAATGTAAATGTACACATCTCAGTCATTTCAAACCTGTATCTTATATAATTGAGGCCAGTGAATTTGCCAGAGTGATGTTAGAAAAGCAGATGGATTTGTATGTAGCATTTATGGATCTGGAGAAGGTATATAATAAAGTTGATAGAGATGCACTGTGGAAGGTATTAAGAGTATATGGTGTGGGAGTTAAGTTGTTAGAAGCAGTGAAAAACTTTTATCGAAGATGTAAGGCATCTGTACGAGTAGGAAGAAAGGAAAGTGATTTGTTCCCAGGGAATGTCGGTTTGCGGCAGGGGTGCGTGATGTCTCCATGGTTGTTTAATTTGTTTATGGATGGGGTTGTTAGGGAGGTGAATGCAAGACTTTTGGAGAGAGGGGCAAGTATGCAGTCTGTTGTGGATGAGAGGGCTTGGGAAGTGAGGCAGTTGTTCGCTGATGATACAGCGCTGGTGACTGATTCGGGCGAGAAACTGCAGAAGTTGGTGACTGAGCTTGGTAAAGTGTGTGAAAGAAGAAAGCTGAGAGTAAATGTGAATAAGAGCATGGTTATTAGGTTCAGTAGGGTTGAGGGACAAGTAAACAGAGAGATAAGTCTGAATGGAGAAAAACTGGAGGAATTGAAGTGTTTTAGATATCTGGGAGTGGATTTGGCAGCGGATAGAGCCATGGAAGCGGAAGTGAATCACAGGGTGGGGGAGGGGGCGA
>NC_092265.1:722500-772500 GCF_036320965.1 Panulirus ornatus
CTCCGCCTCACTCGTGGCTAATTTTTGTCTTATCCGCCGCTATGTGGTCAGGAGGACAGAAAAGAGTGACAATAAAACCGATTTTGAGCTAGGAATAGTACTTTTACAGGTAGTATTTTGACCGGGAGTTGTATCTTGAGAGCAAAGTTATGGAAAATATACTTACTTCTGATATGCAGCTGAGACTGTACAGAGGCCAAGAAGGTCCTGGGTTGGAGATGCGGGGGACGTGGGAACATAGCATGCACTCACATCCCAGCACATCTCCCTACACACTCACATCCCAGCACATCTCCCTACACACTCACATCCCAGCACATCTCCCTACACACTCATATCCCAGCACATCTCCCTACACACACATCCCAGCACATCTCCCTACACACTCATATCCCAGCACATCTCCCTACACACACATCCCAGCACATCTCCCTACACACTCATATCCCAGCACATCTCCCTACACACACATCCCAGCACATCTCCCTACACACACATCCCAGCACATCTCCCTACACACTCATATCCCAGCACATCTCCCTACACACTCACATCCCAGCACATCTCCCTACACACTCATATCCCAGCACATCTCCCTACACACACATCCCAGCACATCTCCCTACACACACATCCCAGCACATCTCCCTACACACTCACATCCCAGCACATCTCCCTACACACTCATATCCCAGCACATCTCCCTACACACTCATATCCCAGCACATCTCCCTACACACACATCCCAGCACATCTCCCTACACACTCACATCCCAGCACATCTCCCTACACACTCACATCCCAGCACATCTCCCTACACACTCACATCCCAGCACATCTCCCTACACACTCATATCCCAGCACATCTCCCTACACACTCATATCCCAGCACATCTCCCTACACACACATCCCAGCACATCTCCCTACACACTCATATCCCAGCACATCTCCCTACACACTCACATCCCAGCACATCTCCCTACACACTCATATCCCAGCACATCTCCCTACACACACATCCCAGCACATCTCCCTACACACACATCCCAGCACATCTCCCTACACACTCACATCCCAGCACATCTCCCTACACACTCACATCCCAGCACATCTCCCTACACACTCACATCCCAGCACATCTCCCTACACACTCATATCCCAGCACATCTCCCTACACACTCATATCCCAGCACATCTCCCTACACACACATCCCAGCACATCTCCCTACACACTCATATCCCAGCACATCTCCCTACACACTCACATCCCAGCACATCTCCCTACACACTCATATCCCAGCACATCTCCCTACACACACATCCCAGCACATCTCCCTACACACACATCCCAGCACATCTCCCTACACACTCACATCCCAGCACATCTCCCTACACACTCATATCCCAGCACATCTCCCTACACACTCACATCCCAGCACATCTCCCTACACACTCATATCCCAGCACATCTCCCTACACACTCACATCCCAGCACATCTCCCTACACACTCATATCCCAGCACATCTCCCTACACTCACATCCCAGCACATCTCCCTACACACACATCCCAGCACATCTCCCTACACACTCACATCCCAGCACATCTCCCTACACACTCATATCCCAGCACATCTCCCTACACACTCATATCCCAGCACATCTCCCTACACACTCATATCCCAGCACATCTCCCTACACACTCATATCCCAGCACATCTCCCTACACACACATCCCAGCACATCTCCCTACACACTCACATCCCAGCACATCTCCCTACACACTCATATCCCAGCACATCTCCCTACACACTCATATCCCAGCACATCTCCCTACACACTCATATCCCAGCACATCTCCCTACACACTCACATCCCAGCACATCTCCCTACACACTCATATCCCAGCACATCTCCCTACACACTCACATCCCAGCACATCTCCCTACACACTCATATCCCAGCACATCTCCCTACACTCACATCCCAGCACATCTCCCTACACACACATCCCAGCACATCTCCCTACACACTCACATCCCAGCACATCTCCCTACACACTCATATCCCAGCACATCTCCCTACACACTCACATCCCAGCACATCTCCCTACACACTCATATCCCAGCACATCTCCCTACACACTCACATCCCAGCACATCTCACTATTACCACAACCGTCACTATCAACAACACCGTCATCACTGCTATCATCACCGCAGCTGAAACTGTTCATATGCTTACTACGGGATTAACGATAATGCTACTACATCTGCGGTCAGCACCTCCACAACCAACCTACAACTACAATCAGTACCTCCATTACCCACCTACAACTACAGCCTATGCCTCTATCATCACCCATCTACAACTAGAGCCAGCACGTCTATCACCACCGTTACAATGGAGGGACTGAGAGAGGGTCATCAGCAGGAGGGTGTACGCAACCTGAGTCTCATCAGCTGGTGACCTCGGCCTCGATGTACACTAACATCAGCTGACGTACACTAGTTGGCATTACGGTTCTAACTGTGAGGCCCTCCTCCACCTTCCCATCCTCTTATACACTCATTCTCCCGTGCACAGACGACGCAGCACGTTTACACAACACCCCAGAGGAGTTAGCAGCGGTGCAGGGAGCACAGTGTTCGTCAGTCCCTGGTACACGAGCGAATGGAACATGTTATCAGGATTTCCACAAGTTTTCTGTCAGTTGCCTCTCGCTTTGTTTATTGTGTTTACTTGCCCTGGTGTGTCCGGAGAAACATTTCCATCTTACTCTGAGTGGAACACTACCTGGGAATCAGATGACTCTGGAGGGATCGGTTCTGATTATGAATCGGCAGATAATGATACAGACGTGGAGTACAGCGATGAGATACGCCGTGAGCTGGGCCACCTAGAGTATGTGGCAGACTCTGACACTACTAACTGCCATCACTTCTCTCCAGACCTCAGCCTCACACTTCAGCTGGGGGAGGAACTGTTGAGAGTGTCTCCGACCCTCCACTACAGAAGTCTCCAGTTCCTGGGTATCCTAGATGACCCTAAAGGTAACATCTACACCCAGAGTGGCAGCAAGACGGAACCAGGTACGGTCAACGAAGCCAAGGAAGGTCAGCTTTAATATTATGGTCATGTGGGCGTTGTTTTGAGAATAGTTTCGGATAGTTAGTTGAAGGCTAGCCAGGGTCGCTCCCTCCTGTACACTGCCGTTGACTTTCCTCACTCCCGACGGTTCTCTACCAGGGTAACTCACGGGCCTCCTGAGACCGGTATGGCATGACCTGCATGGCAGACTACCTCTCCTGCTCCATAGACTGTATATGAACTGGAGATGCTGACATTTGTGGGCTAATACAAGTTGTATCCTTCCGTAGCAACATGTTCTTATGAGGGGAGACGACACCAGACTTGTCTGCACGCCGCCCCCGATACCACTGTCCATCTTCGCCTAACTTTTATCTTCACAGCGCCCTCATCTTCACAGCGCCCTCCTCTTCACTAAACCTCGACACCAATGGACTTTGACCTGACCCTTATGAATCAGGTCAAAAAGTATAAAAAGACATCGAGTAAAACCAATGTTTACCTTCTGCGGAGGCATAAATAGCACAATCTGAAAAGGATTTACAAATTTCGCAAGGTGCAAATATACTGGGATTTATATTGATATACTTGTCAACAATTGTATCATCCCTGAAAGCAGTTTGGCTTCCTCCAGGTGTGGAGGAGTCTCTCGTAGCCGGGCAGGACGGACGCGATGTCGACGAGGTCGCAGAAGCTCCGACCCAGCGAGACACTATGGACCACCTCGGGGCCAGGAGGGACGGTGAGAGTGGCCAGGTTTATCTGTCCAAGATGAACTATTCTGAGAACCTTCCAGACGACGATCACCATCTTTCTCGACGACACGACGACCACAACTACCGTCCAGTGATGTACTATCCGGAGGTTAAGTGTAAACATTCCAACACCGGCATCTTCTCCTTCCTGGCCTTCTGCATCCTGTCATTTGACATCACAGCAGACATCATGAAGAGCATCAACATCTCCATCGACATTGGTACGTATCTCTGTGTCCTGTAACCATACTTGTGCACAGATCAACACAAGGACTCCTGGGCTTCCAGAGGGACACATGACTCTTGATGGTTACATTATTTCACTGTCTGTCTGAACAATTACACGTGTATATGTTATGTGTGTTTATATCTTGGATATATTCTTGTGGTCTTCACAGACCATCACTAAACGTTACCTATAAGTCGGCCGAGGTACGGCACGACAGGCGAGACCTTGCTTGGCAGGCGTCTCCTCACCCCGGGTGTACACAGAAACACACCTGTGGCTCTCATCTGGCCTACCGTCACTAAGGAGCTACTCTACGGTAGTCAGTCATCCCTGGTCGTCAGCTGTGGCAGTGGTCATCATCAACAACATACACCGTGACACCTGATGTAAACTGACGCGTTAACTTTGTTATGGTGTGTTGCAGGTGGCGGGTGCAGCTGTGGCGGGTGTAGCTGTGGGAATGGCACGAGTTGTGGAGGAAACAACAACAATAACAACAACAACAACAACAACAACAACAACAACAATAGTAATATCAACACCAGGAGCGGGCTAACCTCATACCTCTACCCACAACTCACCGGACGCAAGTTCGGCTGCGGCTGCGGCTGCGGCTGTTGTGGGGGTAACAACAACAATAACAACAACAACAACAACAACGATAACGGAGGTGGAGGAGGCACGGGAGGTGGAGGAGGAACAGGAGGAGGGAACAACAACAACAACAACAACAACAACAACAACAACAACAATGTGGTTGGTCCCAGCAGGGTAGGGAGGTTCCTGCCACGGAGCTACGGCTACGGCCGCTCGCTGGTGGACAGCGTGATGGAGGGCGTGGCCAACCTGCTACACCCTCCCTCCACACACATCGACCACCTGCCTGACGGAGGAAGTCAGGAACCACACAGTCAGGAAAAGGAGAGACACACTGAAAATTTTGGCAGAGAATTTAGGAATATCTATCGTTATATGAACAATGAGTCAGATGAAGACAAGCAAGAACAGCTGAGCGCTGCTGATGAACCAGTAGGTGGCTCAGACCAGACTGAAGACTTGGAGGCCGAGTATGATAATGAAAAACCCATCATGCACGAGAGAGACAACATGATCCACACCAACCACGGTGGTGTTCCTAGACTGGCGTTAGTTTCTCCAGAGATGAGGTTCTGGCCGCTATGGCCAACCTACCAACAGCTACTGGGAGGTAAGCCAGAGGCTCTGTCGAAAGGCGTAGGTCAACTGTTTCTGAGGGAGTGGTTCAGGGTTGTGATGAAGGTATTAGGACCACGCCTTAATGCCACCCGCGCCCTCTCTGCTGCCTGGTCCAGGGAGGCGACATAGTGACATTTGTCTCCTTCACTATGCCTTCTGCTGCATCCTAGGGGAGCGCCAGTTCTGTGCCTCCCGACCCCGGAAGAAGGACCTACCAGGTGCCACCCAGTTTAGTGAGATAGGATCTATTGGCTGCCATTCGACCCTCTCTACTCCAAGATTACTGCTAGAACCCACTCCAGGGCACATGAGACACTGTATTAACCATTTTAAGAATTAAGACTTCTTAAGAGTACGGTACAGTTCATTCTCCACACCTTTACAGCCACAAACTAGGTCTCAGAAAGTCCAGAAAAAGACAACAATATCATGGCAGTGAACACTCTTACCCTGATAGTTCTCCTCGCGTCTGGTCGTCGTCACGTCTGGTCGTCGTCACATCTGGTCGTCGTCACACCTGGTCGTTGTCACATCTCTTCATTAATTGTCATGTATTTTCTTAAATAAAAAGTCGTACATCAGACTGTAGTGTTCACGTTATTGCCTTGGTAACTAGTGAAGAAGCAACCAGTCATGCTCCATAGATACATGATGGTAAGTAACATCTCGGACTATGATATCATACCCAGGGGCCGCATCGTCGAACTATATAGTCTTGTCGTTGTGTTTTGAAGAATCGACAGTATTTATTGGAGACTGTCTGGGTCAACCGCCTCTCACCACCACAACATTATAAGCATAAGGGGTACGCTGCATATGATCACGTCTCAGAGAGATGCTGAGGGAAGAGAGGCACGACGGACACCAGACCTTCCGAGCAGTTGAACTGAGGACCTAGTATGATGTAATTAAGAAGATGAAGGTGTTATGGAGAAAAGTAAAAACTGCAGATGGATTAGTTAAGTAATGATATGAGGAAAGGCCATATCAACTAGAACTAATGGTTGAACATGACAAATGACATAACTGATAGTGGAGAACTTTTCCAGTGGGCCTGACTGTCTGTCCTAGCGGGCCTTATTGCATACTCCAGAGCGCCTCATCGTTTCACCCAGCAGGCCTTACTGACTGCTCCAGCTGGTCTGACTGCTGCAGCAGGCATTACTGGCTACTCTAGTGGGCCATATTGTGTCCCAGCACTGAATTTTCCTGAAAAGATGGCCTGGGTTGCATGCGGCACGTCTGTGCTAGACAGTATTAAACAGCATGTTGGGCAGACTTACTGTCTACATAGACTTTATACAAATCCGGACATTAATAATTCTGTTCAGAAAATGGAGTGTGAAGGACAGACCGCAAAGTGTACGTTTATTTTTGTTGACATCATCGTCACAGAGACCAGCCTGAAGGTGTTGGCTGCTACTCCAACTGTCTTAGTTGAATGATACAGGTGGACAGCTTAGGGTATAACCTCCTCTTGTACCAGAGGGATACTCGGTACGTCGAAGGCATGATAGACGTCCAGTATAACCTGGAACCAAGCTTTCACATAACCCTCAGAGTAACTCCTTTTGCGTGTCCGACCCTGACGCCTGATGAGCCACTGGTGAATGGCAGCGAAACTTTCGTACGGCACCGTCAACGCCTCCTCCTTCCTTCCCTTCTCCAGAGCTCCTCCTGGGTGGTCCGCCTCGCTGTTGGAGGAGGAGTCCACCGAATTTCCTGAATGATGTGCGTGAAGATCTCCAGGCCAGGCGCTGGCAGCTGGCTCTTGAGGGATGCCCGTTTCACTGGCGTCCCCTGGTGCGTCGGGCTGGCCTTTATCTGGGATCCCAGGCAACACCAGGACGAGTGGTTGTTGTGCATCACCCTCGGGAAGCCTGCTGGAGGTATGACCCCCGACCATGTTTATGGCAGATGCCAGTGTGTCTAGTGATCTCTTACCATTGTTGTTGTTATTGTTGTTGTTGGTGTTGTTATTGTTATTATCATTGCTGCCGTTATTTGTATTGTTTGACGTAGATGCAGATGATGTAATGTTAATATCAGTGTTAATGGCGCCCATTATGTCAGCGGTGATGTCCAAACTAAGGATGGCGAAAGCGAAGAAGGAGTACATTCCTGTGTTGGACGGCTTACACACCACTTGTCAGGAGGGAGGACGTCCTCTCGTTAGCCTCCATCTCAAGTTCCACTGTTTACGTTGACAATGTTAATGAAACTTTCGGTAAAAATCTTATTTATGAAATTATTACAATAACAACACCTGTCCAGGAAGTTATTAAGCACTAAACGTTTATTAAGTCTATGTTATCCTTCGTCTATGAAAAACAAATTCAGCCAATGATAATCAGTAATAAATAATAATGATAATAATGATAATTAATAATAATAATAATAATAATAATAATAATAATGATAATGATAATAATGATAATAATAATAATAATATTAATAATAATAATAATAATAATAACATAATGATAGATAAATAATGATAACGTTAACCCAACTCGTAAAATTATCTCACTTGCGGCGCTCCATAATGGCGGCCGACTCCTTGAGGAGGGAGGCTGTTGTCCTGGGGTCTGCCGGTCACCTCTGGTTCGAGTGTCGTTCGTCTTTTCCGTCTGGGGAACGGCCACGTCTCTGTCCATTCTTTTTCCTTCATTGCTCCAGCAAGGTCACCACCTGGTAACGTATGCATTTCACTGCCTCTGTTGTGCATGCCTCCATCGGGAGACTCGCTCTGGGGTCCTGGGAAAAGAAAATCTCCGTAAATGCTGGAGTTGTAATGATGCACGCTAGCTCCACTACAGCTGGCATCTGACCTCCAACCATCGTCCCAGGTTATGACTCTGTGCGTTCCTGCTCCATCGCTTTGGACGTTTTTCCTCCTGGGAGACACAAGCTTTTGCGACCATGATTATTTCAAATATAAAAGTGTTTAAATATGTTATCTTTCAATTTTAAAACAAAAAGTTTTTTTGAGCTAAAAAACAACCTTCAATTTTTGGCATTTTTGTAAGAAAAATAGATTTCCTTTAAAGACTCATTATAATAAGTATTTTTCATGCTGAATACGAATCTGGTTCTCAAATATCATCACATCTCTCTAACCTTTTCATTACTTACTTGATCAAACCACCTCACACCACATATTGTCCTCAAACATTTCATTTACAACACATCCACCCTCCTCCGCACAACCCTATCTATAGCCCATGCCTCACAACCATATAACATCGTTGGTATTTTCAGAAGTTGATGGGCCCGGTGCTCGAAATGTTGCAAGAACTCTAGGGATTCCACCGGCAAATATTTACAATTCCCGGCTGACTGTGCAGGAGTGTGAGGCTGGAGTGTGGGAGAAGGACTCTGTTGAAGATCGGGGTTTATGTTATGGTTTGGATTCAAGTTAAGGAGGATCAAGTTCGTGGGAGGCATTTTCAAACCCTCCGTCTACGAGTAACTCAAAGATCTTTTAAGTTATGAAAACCTTATTTGTGATGTAATGGCCGCTCACAAACATTACTATAATACGTCTGGAAAAGATTTGTAGTTTGATTTTGTTGCGGATTTATTTGACTTCGTTCGTTTCGAGGCCTTCCTAAATATGCTTGTATGCATTCGTGACGTGATGCGTGAACCATGTCCGTAATGATGAACGAGATGAGAACTACGGTCAACAGTTGAAACAAGTATCGGGTGATGGATCTTGCTATGACACATTCATAGTGACATCAATGTCCCTTCCTTCGTTAAAATTGTTTCACCATCACACACTATTCTGTTGCTACTTCATATAGAGAGAACAAGTTCGGTGAAGATAGTGACCAGCACTTGACAAAGCAGTAGGTGACTCCCTCTTGTGCTTGTGTGGTCGACTCAACACTAACTGGCTCCCACAAGTAGTGCCACCCTCACTGGCGACACAAGAGCCAGAGCAAAGCGAGGTGAGAATGAGAGACGGAAGGAGGGATGGCTTCACACCTCACCTGACGCATGACGACCGTACAGAAAATAGCAGTAATAATTATCAGACCGACGCAGTGTGTGGCCGGGGCACGGGATGTCATCTGTGTGTGTGTGTGTGTGTGTGTGTGTATGGGCTGAGGCTGGGGCTAGAGGTTTGTGTGAAACGTCACAGTTTCATATTTGTACTTGTTTATGTTCTATCATCTCTGTGGCAAATAATTAGTAAGAGATTACCAAGAGGAATATCTCCAAACCTCGCCCCGGCTATGGCCCCGGTACAACCCTCACCCCGGCCTGGCTGCGTTAGCAGGTACCGATAATCTTGCTACGCCTCACCTGCTCCGTTACTCCCCCCCCCCCCCCCCCCCCCCCCCCGTACTAGCAACCTCTGTCAACTTACATCTTCCTCTCCAGTGTCAGTTCAGCGTTCCTGTCATCTAGACTCATATTATTTAGATATACTCCTCATAGTCCGACTTTGTCTCAAATTATGTACTGCGGCAGAGCTGGTGGAGGAGAGAGAGAGAGAGAGAGAGAGAGAGAGAGAGAGAGAGAGAGAGAGAGAGAGAGAGAGAGAGTAACGGTGTACCTGCACAATGTTGACACGCTCGCCAGGCACACTTGTGGATCATACAGGGAACTCCAAGATGGCGTCGTTTACAACATGGCGGTCAGTGTTGGCTGTGGGAGGGTGCTGGTGGCGTCGTCATAGTGAAGGGAAGCGTCACGTTTTGTTAGGAACGACAGAACAACAGGTTAGTTATCGTATGTCGGGATGTGGCCCTTAGTGATGACCTTGTTGTGGTGTGATATGATGATTCTCATTTTCTCCTGAGGGTGACAGATCGGATCAAACGTAGATTATTATCATGTAACACATTATGGCAACAAACATGATGTGTGAATAGTGAACACTTCTTCGAAAGATGTCGGGATAGAACAACCGGCAACCTTACACAGGACAACATACAGAAGTGTGAAATGTTGTGTGTCAGAGATGTGAGGAGGCCAGACCCCACAAGTGCGCACCACATCTTTCCTCGTAATACTTCATTGTTTAACACATAATCTTCATCTGATGATAAGATTAACAATAAAAGTTATCTCGTCTTGAGTTCTGTGCACCATTGGCAGGTGCTGTCTGTTGAAGAGCAACAGCGACCTTGTGCCACAATGATGTCTACTGAACAGTAACAGATTATAGTGACACAGTGCAAGGTAACACCCGTCACACTGTATATATGAGTAATACTACCACATGGTTACTCCAGCACGCACCACCATGGTACTGACCAACAGAGCTCTGAGGCAGATACAGCACACCGAGCAAGTCCTGTAGGTCCCTGATATAGATATATTTTGCAGGGTCGGCATGAGGGCGGCGTGGGTGTGGCTGTACGTATGGGTGGGCGTTTGGGAGGCTAAGTGTGGGTGGGGAAACCTCCTGGACCATGACACCAGTAACAAGGACCACGTCCTACCTTCCCACGATGACCTCCACCTTCAGCCCTTCCCTGTACCACCACCACCCCAGGTACACACACACACCTTCACTGGTTTGTCTGAATATTTGAATATAACAATATGACACACCTGAATAATATTTGTATGTAAAACATCTGAATATATGTATATAAAACATCTGAATATTTGTATGTAAAACATCTGAATATTTGTATATAAAACATCTGAATATTCTATATGAAATATCTTAATATTTGTATATAAAGCATCTGAATATTTAAAAAATGTTGAGAATACGCATAATACATTTCTTTTTTCATGTGATTATTTATATGTTGTTCCATGGCGTAGTATGCCACGTGACCCTGGGATGGATGCCAGGGGAACACTTGTACCCCAGGGAAGGGTAGCAGGGGAGTAGGCCGGCCCCAGGGTTGAGTCTGGGGATGGGGATCCGAGTAAGGCAATAATTCATTGCTAAACAGTCGTGCACGGCAGGTGGGTCGCACAGGCCAGCCACTCACGCACCTGCCTGGCCGTGAGGAAGGCCCAGCTGACCCCGTCACCGACCACACTGATGACATCCTGACGGGGACGCAGCGGCAGTTGGTCCGGCTACTGCTGGGGCGTGACTGGAAGCTGGTGGTGCGTGATCCAGAATTCAGGCAGCTGCTGAAACAAGAAATGGCGCGATCAGATGTCACTTCCTTCACCCAAAATTATGACACGATTATTGAGAGGGCCAGCATTGCGGCTAGTAGAGCTGAGGAGGCATCAGGGGGTGACGTCCACAGACTGGCAGAGGAAGTAATGGCGGAGGCTGAGACCCTAGGCCTGGACCCAGGAAGGTTGGCGATGTTGCCCCAACAGAACCATCAGGAAGGTAGGAGGGACGCTCGCCAAAACAATATCTATGACGTCATAGATGATCTCACAAACTTGAACAAGAAAATACCTGAGAGATCCTCACCCCTGCGAGATACCCATGACAACTACGTCTCTGAGTCGCCAGTTCCTTATGCCGTCCTTCCGCTCAAAGACATGATGGGTATCTTCCAGGCCCTGAACCTTGAGTACTGGCCCTCTGCCTCAGGCTACGACGCCCCAACAACACACACAGCCCCGCCCTCCTACAGTCCTCCCCATCAATCCCCGAGTTACAACCACAAGCCCTCGGGGTATGTTCATCTGCCACCTCCCGAGAGCCCCACCTACCACGCTCCACCGCCTATCGAGGTATGCCCTTCGGGGCATGGCGGTGTCTTCGCCTTCTTCGCCTTCATCACCCTCACCCTCACCCTCATGATTGACTTCACCCTCTCCATCATGGTCAATATCAACGCCACAGGCATCGGAGGTGGTGCAATAGCTGGAGGAAATAATAATAATAATAATAATAATAATAATAATAATAATAATAATAACAATAATAATAACAATAATAACAACATTAACAATAACAATGGTCGTGCGTTTGATATATTCCAAAATAACTTCGGTGGACTTGATATTGACTGGTCGGTTGTGTCAGACCTGGACCTCGTTGACCATAACCTTCCGGAGAGATACAGACAGTCACGAGACGTCCCAGTCTCCGACTCCTTTCACGACTACACACCCATTATGAAGACCGGCATCAAGAGGCCCAGAATGATTTTCGATGAATGGAAGAAGGCCTTTCCATTTGGGTCAGTGTTTATCTCGCCAAACTCCAGGGTAAAGATCGCCACAACAGCCTTACAATTGGAGGGGATGGAGTTCCTGAGGCAATCCCTCACGTATGACCCTTTAGTTTACAAGACTAATCCTTTCACCAAATCCGGAAACATAAAGAATGAAACAACCAACGATCATCACTCGTACCCAGATGTACGACTGGCTGGAAAATTGGAAATTGATTATAAAGACAATTTGGAAGAGCACGACTCAGTGAACCACACCGAGCAACTACTGTTGGACGGATCACTGGATGACTCACTTATCGCTATGAAGAACTACACCGATTTTCTCAACTCGACGCATTTGTATTTCCTGCCAGATTATGATCTCAGTCACTCCGTCCACGCCTCTGCCACCGTCAACATGGACACCTCTAGTAAAGGAAATGATAATGAAGAACACAGTAATGAATTAGAGCTTACTTACGTAGGAGGTAACACTGATGGAAGTCCAACCATGTCCAGTGATTCAGAGAACACAAGGATGGAAGTGACTGTTGTGGAGGTGCAACAGCAGGAGGAGGAAGCGTACGTTGAGGAGAAAGAGGAAGCGGCGTACGTTGTGGAGGAGGAAGTGCATTTCCGACAGACTTTACTGCCCAGAGGAAAGCAAATATATTCGCAGAGACGCCGTCATTTCAGACGAGCTGAACGTTGGCGGGACACCAGGCCGAGAGATAGCCTGACGGACCAGTACCAGTCTTCTATATTGCCCCATAACCAGGTAGGAACAACTGATTTTAATACCACTGTCAAGATTTACATTTCAAAACGTTATTTAGTTTTGTTCTCATGACTGAAAAGTTTTAGATTCATCCTAGATATTCCTATGTATATTTTTCACTGTTATATTCAAAAGTTGAAGAAGTCAGTACGTAGCTGACAATTGCCAGTTTACATTGAGCTGGTGCGTGTGAGGGAGGGGCTCAGGTTGGCTAAGGATGTAGCTGTATCAGGTGAACCTGCAACAGTGGTGCCAGGCTGGGCACGAGTGCCAGGAGGCGGCGGTGCGAGCCATGTTCCAGGTGATGCGGGGATACGTCCTGGCGTTGGCCGAGACTCGACAGGCCTGTGTCCTGTGGCTCCTCTGCCACGCCTCCGCCAGAGCGGCCGCTGAGGGTGCCGTGGGAATCATGGCCGCCACACTCGCCAGGTGAGGCCTGTTACGGATGACACACACACACACACACATGATATCTTCATCATTAACATTCGCGAGCGAATATAGCGGCGTCTCCTCCTGTACTGTTGTCACCCATCCATAATCATGCTCACAAAGGAGGGAGATGCCACTAACTCGTTTTCATTACACCAACGAAAAACCGAAGTTCAATACGTAGGCCCTTGACAAGACCCATAACACTTTCGTAACTTCAGCCTTAGCTTGATACCCTCATCTTTATCACAGCGTCATGGGTCATGTCAAAGGTCATCTCTGGTACAGTAATTCTACTGGCATTTGACCAGATCCTATCGAATCAGGTATAAGGTCATCTTCACGACATCCTCATCTTCACTGCACCACGTACACTACACTATACCCTAACTACTGCCTAAGAGTCAAGTGTATATTTTTCCTGCTGCGGGAACACATAATTAGAGATTACACTCAAGCATTAGATTTAGTTTGCAACTGGTGATTATGTTACAGCGGTGTGGCGAGCCAGTACCCAGTGGTGGTGGCAGGGGCTGGGCTGAGGGCGACCGTGGCCGCTAGGAACGTTGGCCTCCGCACCGCAAACTGCTCCAGGTTCTACGTCCCGCTCTGCCGCGTCGCGCACTTACAAGACCGAGGACGTGACCGTCCATAGAATCAATTCTTCCACGTCACGAACTGAGAAATATATGACTCACGACCTTATGTTGCTCGTATCTTTTACCTTTATGATCATAGCTAGGTTTTCCTTCATATGACCTCCACCCCCACCCGACCTGTAGGAATGTAGTGAAGACGGTCGTTGACCTGACCTGTAAGGATGTGGTCAAGATGGTCGTTGACCTGACCTGTAGGATTGTATGTTGGTGTCATTGATCTGTTAAGATGTAGTGAAGATGGATTGAGTGAATTTTGGTTGACCGCCGGTATAGTGAAGATGAGTTCTGTGGTGTTGCCCTCCATTGTGGACATAATGGTGAGTGATAGCATAGAGTGATCGACATGCTGTAGTCTATTTCCAATGTTTGAGCTTCTCCTGATAATCATTTTCACCACTGAAGTATGAACGTTGTATCATATTTACAAATATGTCCTGTCTACGATCATTATTTGCTCTTTAGTGCGTCTTCCTGAAGTATGGCAATCCCACACACCACGTGACACTTCATATGACACATTATATTTCGTGTGAGATGATGACATCTCGTTATCGTTACCCGCAAAGAACAGAACAGGAGGGGAAGGTTGTACTCCGACCACAGGAGGAGAACAGTTTGAAGAGATACTGTCTCTATCCCGTCCGTAAATACTTATCATTTTTTTGAGAAAAGTAACACAGAAGGTAAAGAGAAGTACTGTATTTACAGGACATAAATGACCTAGTACAGGATCCCGCCCGTCTGGGCCTCCCCTACACCCACTGCCACACAATCTATTAATAAAGATGCTGAGCGACCAGTTATGTCCCTCTAGCATCAAGTATTATGACTGGTACTGTACCAAACAACAGTCTTGCTCTGACCATAAGACCAGAAGTATACTCTCATGATACTGCAGCAGCCAGGATTACGTTGGATCACATATCTCTGGCAGGTAGAAGGTAATCCTAGACTTCTGTAATCCTTTTGCGCTATTGCACACAGGATGAGCAAGAGGTGCACAATAAATTTGCCGAGGTTACCGACACAAATCAAATCTAGCTAAGATACTACTAGATGTAAGGCAAGTCGTGTACCATAAGACTACACTGTGCCGCAACAGAAGGTACCATATGACCATACTTTTACACTACAGAACATACCATATGACCACAGGATAATATTACGGAACATACTATATGACCACAGTATAACACTACAGAACACATCATACTTTCATTATAGACTTACATGCATCTTGAGTTCTCCCATTTCTTTATGAATTTTCTAATAGTTCACAATAGCATACTTCTTCAACCGTTGTATCCGGCCTTTGTAAACCCGTGAACCTCATTCATGTAACTGACTGTATCCATAATGACAATTGTGTACCTTGCCTTATGTACTGCTTCACTGTCCATGTTCATGCGTGGTGCCTCAGTCCACCTCCGTGACTTGCCTCTTGTTAACATATACTAGTATGAGTATACATCAGTATGTATAAACTAAAGATCATTGGTATACACGGATATCAGTCGAATGTTTGTAATGTCTTGTCCAGGTCATAGTATGTCAAGTGGCAAATGATGTGGGGAGAGTAGCGCAACCTCCAGCTTGGCCGGCCGGAGGTACATACCACACCGGTACATCATTTTTATAACAGTTCTCGTGGTCTCGGTTCACGCTCGCTCTCACGTCACGACCGGGGTGCAATGAGGTCATGACATCCTCAGGGACGGCGGCAAATGTATAGCCCCCTCGTTATATCAAGCCAACCCAAAAACCCTGTCTCGCTTTGCTGAAAGATAGCGGCAGGTGATGGGCGCCAGGCTCGACCTCTGACAATGCCGGCCTGAGGTTCCTGTCTCACAGTGCACCGGCACAGAAGTGGGTCGCCACAGCTGGTCGAACACGACCGTTGGGACTGGATGGTATCTACACCACAGTAAACATGGAGAAATGTTTGCGTTACGTATCAGAGGTAAGAGTAGGGTTACCACTGAAAGGTTAGACGTTTACTGAAGTCTCTGTCCGCACAGCGGAGTCCCTAACAGCGTCCTGGCCGCACAGCGGAGTCCCTAACAGCGTCCTGGCCGCACAGCGGAGTCCCTAACAGCGTCCTGGCCGCACAGCGGAGTCCCTCATAGCGTCCCGGCCGCACAGCGGAGTCCTTCACTGCGTCCTGGCCGCACAGCGGAGTCCCTCACAGCGTCCTGGCCGCACAGCGGAGTCCCTCACAGCGTCTGGCCACACAGCGGAGTCCCTCACAGCGTCTGGCCACATAGCGGAGTCCCTCACAGCGTCTGGCCACACAGAGGAGTCCCCCACAGCGTCCTGGCCGCACAGAGTGGTCCCTCCTCGCGTACCTGGCCACAGACCGGACTCTGTCACCGGACAGTGGGGAAGGAGACGTGCCCTCAGATGATACTAAAGCAAGGTATCCCTCACCACATCCAAGACCTCGTCTATGATCGGCTGGTACACATGAGAGGGTAGCTGAGGACCCCGGTACACACCGGGATAGCGGTAGGTGTCGGGGAGCGCAAAGCACCGGGAGTAGCGTACGGCGCAGCCCCGCAACTTTGCCCCAGACTGGCCAGCAGTGCCTACGTCAGCGAAGAGTGTCGAATTCACCTTCAGGAGCCACGACCCAGCGTTCAGGCTAAGAAGAGAATGATAGTTGTACAGGCATAGTCTAGATGTGCAACATTGAATGTTTAACTGTATAGCGGGAGCACAACGTTATGTACAGCATGATGTTCAGCTCATAACAGTGGTAAGTATTTAGCCGTATATAACACAAGTATATGAGAATGACACGTACAGAAAACGGACAGGATGACAACTAATTCGTATGATGAGTAATATAATGAGTTGATCAGATGAAAATATGATACTAAAAGGGTAAAGAAAGATAACTGAACGAACAGACACTACCTAATTTCTCTTCCTTCAAAGTTGATGTGAACATACCGGGAAGGAAACACTTTCCATCACCTCAGAGGTGAGTCTTCCATCACGATTAAGATAATGACCATCATTTGGTCTCATATACAAATTAATGGAGAATGTCATCATCCATGTGCAACAAAAGTGTACAAGCGAGAATGAAGATCGTAGAGACATAAAACTACACAATATAATTAACCTGTCCAGCTGACGAATAAGCAGTAAGCGAACAGCTGACGGCATAATAAAGAGTGGATAATCTTAAGACGCGATGTTTATCCATACAGAGGAGAGGCGTTCGTCTGACTTAGGAGGCTAGGGTTTCCGGTGAGATGCTACGTCAGAGGAAATGAAGCTTCGAAATATTTTGAAAGGAGAAATACACAGGTGAGAGACTTGAGCACTACCAGCAGCGGTCAGTGACCACACACACCATTATGTCGTCCAGGGAGATGTTCACAACCACACTGGTGAGGACCGACGCCACTAACACACACTACATGAATTTGGAATCGAGTACGATGACTACTACTTGGTGAAATTATTCAGATCAGAGAAATCTACCATTGTAATTTATTAGTATTACAGTTACTTTGATTACTAATCCTGTTCCTTCATGATTACTTTTCACACCAACCAAAAGCTTAATCTAGGTATAGGCATCACCTTGGCCGATGTGTCCCTGCTACCACATCCACAGTCGTGACACAGCCAATGACGGCTAATTAACCACAACACTTAATCAACTAAAATTCCTGAAAAGAACTTTACGTTGTAAAGTTATGGCGGAACACTCACGGCAACACTTAAGTGCCCGACTGCAGCAGATGATGTGGGCAGAGCCTAGTACTCACAGGCTTGGTTGGGTCAACGGGCAGTAGGTGTGACTGCTGCCCCTTTCAAACATCACCACACGTCATGATGAGACACCTTCTTCCTGGTGCAGCAAACTCAGCCTATTCGATGAGGTACCGACAGCCACCAGAACTGTGGTGAAATGTGGAAGTCGCCAGGCCGCATGTCCCAGGAACGGCGGCCCATAAATATAACCCACCTCTTGCTGTTAGCGACGGCACAGTACACACATCCGGTACAGTAACCACTGCTGATGACGGTAAGGGTACCCATGCCCTTTACTGTACCTACCTGGCGACGTTGGCGATGACTTCCCCAAGGGGACCAGCGGCAGAAGCTTCCTCGGCTCCCTCACACAGGAACCTCTTGGCACATTCGGCGTCGTCAGTGGCCAGGGCGTTAAGGAATCCACGCAGGAGGCTGTAACTGGCGGAGGTGGCCTGTAGCACTTCCTGCTCCTCCTGACGTCCAAGGGAAACGGTTCGTCAGTTCTTCCTCCTTAAACCAGTAAACATCTATCTTTCATTTTCATATTTGTCAAATTAATAGTGAACTTCTCTTCCTCAAGTGATTCTTGCAACTAACGTCGTCATACACAAACTTCCCTGATCTACTTACGGTTAATTTCGTCGAGTGAACATGTAAACAATATATCTTACAATAAACAGAATATAATATACCATCCTGAAGGTCTGTTTGTGGTTAATATGTGACATCTACCTTGGTATACCGCAGCTTATTACATACCATGACCAGAACCTGCACAATCCTTACCAACCACAGGAAGACACTCTCACCTGGCAGGGTGGTATGGGGACACTCTCCCCCTGTGCCGCCCTCCGCCGCCTGGTGCCGTCGTCCATATCTTGCAGCTCCAGGATCAGGTCCAGCAGTGCCAGCAGGAAGGCCAGGAAGCCAAACACACTGAAGGAGTCAGTGCAGGCGCCATACATCCTCCCGTCCACCAGGCTGGGGACCACAAGTGTCACATGGTAACGGTTGTTGGTGGCGGGGAGGAAGGTGTTGCTGGCTTGGATGACGGGTGTTGGTGCTGTGGATGGGAGGTGTTGGTGGCGAAGATAACAAGTCTTGGGGTGGTGAATGAAAGGTTGTTTGGTTGGTAATAAATGACGTTTTTGGTGTGTGGTGGATGTCGGATGTATGTTGGTTGGAGGATGAGAGATGTTTGTTGGGTGACTTTTTTTTTTTTTAGATATGTATGTGATGTGTGGTGGATGACGTGTGTTTGGTGAATTGTGTAGAACAGGTGTCTGACAAGTGGTGGATGGAAGGTGTTTGGTGATGGTGGAGGACGATGGTGGTGATGGTGGAGGATGGTGGTAGTGATGGTGGAGGATGGTGGTGGTGACAACATAAGCAAGCAACAGTGATGATAGTCACAAATGGATCTCATTGTACTCAGAAGTTAGGGTCATGACTTCGTAATGTGTTATCTTTGATAACACGTTACCCGTTCCCATCATACCTCTACTCTCTACGGTAAAATTTTACTCGTTCCCATCATATATGCACTGTCGACAGTAACACGTTACCCATTCCCATGATACCTGTACCGCCTACGGTAACACGTTACATGTAGTACAGTCGCTATTGGAGGTGGAAGTACCGTTGTTACCCTACTTGCTGGAGGAGCGAGTATCGATGTCACCGTACCTGCTGGAGGTGGGGGTACCGATGTCACCGTACCTGCTGGAGGTGGGGGTACCGATGTCATCGTACCTGCTGGAGGTGGGGGTACCGATGTCATCGTACCTGCTGGAGGTGGGGGTACCGATGTCACCGTACCTGCTGGAGATGGGGGTACCGTTGTTACGTACCTGGTGGAGGTGGGGGTAACGTTATTACCGTACCTGGTGGAGGTGGGGGTAACGTTGTTACCGTACCTGCTGGAGGAGGTACCGTTGTTACTGTACCTGCTGGAGGTAGGGGTACCGTTACCGTACCTACTGGAGGTGGTAGTACTCTTGTTACCATACCTGCTGAAAGTGGGGGTGCCGTTGTTAACGTAACTGCGGGAAGTGGGAGTAACCTTGTTACCGTACCTGCTAGAGTTGGCGGTATCATTGTTAACACAGTACCTGCAGAAGGCAGGGGTACCCTTGTTAACATAGTACCTGCAGAAGGCAGGGGTACCCTTGTTACCGTACCTGCTGTAGGTGGAGGTACCCTTGTTACCGTACCTGCTGTAGGTGGAGGTACCCTTGTTACCTTGCCTGCTGGAGTGATGGTACCCTTGTTACCGTACCTGCTGGAGGCAGCGGCCAGATGGGACTGGATCTGCTGCAGGACGATGCTGTTAGAGGATAACACAAGTCGTCACTGGGTGTCAGGCAGATGTTTCACGCTATTGATTCAAACATATATACAATACAGTTACCATGGTGGCATCTTCCGGGATGTTACAGCACTACCACCACAGTAACCTAACGTCTTTCAACATCATGATAAAAAAGTTAACATTATACTTATATCAACCATGAGGTCGTCTCACCTTGCCACCTCGGAGGTGGAACGTTCGGAGTCATCGAGGTTATGACCCTGGGTCACGACCACTCCCAGCACAGTCATCACCAGCACCGTCGCCTCCATGATCACTCCCTAGCACATTACGGCCGACCTCACGCCTTATTTCTCTCGACAATCAATAAGTCAATATTGATTCTAAGTCAGTTCCGTCTAATTCGAAATAAGTTTCATCAATCACGTAGTTCTCTGCAGAATGAGCAAAAGTTTTTTCAGTAAAAGTTTTCGCAACACATTTTCTCTCCTTGTTCGACGATAAATGTTTCTAGATTACTGTAAACAGGGATGTAACTAAATGTGTAGAACAGCTGCAGATAGAAGACTTCCTTTCGCGAAGTGGAGGCGGCAGGTAGTGGTGAATGACGCGTTAAGATCACTGTGTTGGCAACCCGGATCGTCTGGGGCCCACCAACAGTCCCGCCACCTATCGCTGACGTACAGAAGTTGTGTGTAACTGTTTTCCACACAACTGGACTAACGCTGCAACTTGTTCTACTGAAACTATGTCTACAAACATTTAGACTACTGGGCTTGTTCCACCACCTTCCAGGAATCACTGCAATGTCTATATCATCATCTTAGTACCTGACAGCTTCCATCCAAATACCACCATCACAACTCTCTATTACCAAATACCCTACTCATCTACACCAACTTCTATCATCACAATCTTCCAGGCACTACTACTATTATGTCATCACTACCAACCTCACCTACTTCGCCACTTCTATGCTATCACCATCGGGTTCTTATCATCATCCCGCCCTCCCATCATCACAAGCCTCCTACCGCCACCATCCACACGTCGTCATCCTACCAACAAAAGACTCCCACCATCACTAACCTAAAGGTGGTAATGGAGATGTCAGGAAGGATAATAGTTGTTAACAATGTCCAATGAGGAGCTTTCTCATTGTGGGAAGTACAGTTTATTGAAGTAGGGGACAGATAACAGAGCTAATGGTCTTTGTAATGGTCCATCCAAAAAGTGGTAGAAAGAAAATAACAAAACAGAGGCCAGCTCTCCTCCACCCATTAAAACTAAAGAGGTTCCAGAGAGAAGGAGAAAAAACGTTACTTTTAAGGACCTTTGATTCAAAAGGGATCTTCTGGGCATGCAGTCTAGGACTTGAGCCCACCCAGCCTCTCCAGTGTGAATGGCCATGGTGATAAGCCCAAGTGAGCATTAAAGAAGCACATAAAGTATTGCTGCACAACAGAATGTGCTCCAGTAATTACATCTTAAGGTATAACCATTTAACCCAACATGAAGATTGGTGATGTGTGGTGCGAGAGGAGGGTCAACGGATGACACACTAAGGTGAGATGGTAGTTATGATGGAGAGAATGGTGTTGATGACTGTAAGAGACTATAATGATAACAGATGGGTGATGATGATGGAAAGAGGGTCTTTCTCCTTTTTACCTAGAGAAATGGGCACATTGCAAGAGGTCACAGGTGCATGAGATCTAGTACATGCATAAAACCACAAGGAAAATGAAACATGATAAGTTCCCAAGTGCACTTTCATATAATGATCACATCGTCAGGGGAGATACAAGAATGAGATAGAAGACACAGAACAGTCACTTGATATACAAGGAAGAGATGTAGCTAAGACGCCATTGATCCGGTAATGCCTGTTTACCAGTTGCATCTTAGTTACATCTCTTATTTGTATATCAACTGACGGTTCAACGTCTTCTATCTCATTCTTGTGACTCCTCTGATGATGTGATCATTACACGAAAGTGCACTTGGGAACTTATCGTGTTTCATTTTCCTTGTGGTTTGATGCAAATGGACACATGTTTGTCTTAATTAACCAAATCTGAAAATGAAATTTTGGGTATGTTTAGGGCAGCAAGATATCACTACACATTTTGGAGCAGAGAGCACTGACCATCCTTACTCTCGACACATCTGAAGCAGGCTTCCTAATCTGTTTAAAAAGTTTGTGTCTAAGATACGCATCTCAAGAAACTGTGAATGGGATTATCATACCTAAGAATCAAACTATGCATGTAAACAAACAGATATCTGCTTCATGGAAAAGTTGTTCCTGGAAAGTTAGTATTCAAGTAAAACGTATTTCCCATACACTCCCGTCCCATAACTGGAGATGCTTTCTACTGGAAATATTTCGGCTACAAGCCAAACGAAAAAAAAATATTTTAGTAATGTTTTCATATCACTGATAAGACTAAGGCACAATTTTTTTCAACACTAACCAGAGATTGTCACCAACACTACATGAAGTTATTCGGCAGAGATATGATAGAGTTACTTTGGATTTGAAAGGGGTGGTAGGATCTAATGGCTCACCCTATGGGTCTCCTATGTATACTGTAGTTTGTTCTCAAGTGGTTACCAATGGTTACCATCTTGACCGCCAGAAAGCATTTGACATGATACCGCATGGGAGATAGATTAAGAAGCTGCATCATCAGGAGAAAACTCCAATAATGGGTGGAAGATTATCTCATTGGAAGAGAACAGTATGCATGTCACAGAAGCCTTCTCCAAATGGGTGGTGGTGACCATTGGAGAGCCACAGGATTCTGATTTGGGGCTATTATTCTTTTTTGATCTATGTAAACTACCCCTGAGGTATAGACTTCTGAATATATTTGCAGATGATGCAAATGTCATAAGGAAAGTGAAAAGCAAGGAGGATTGTCTCAGCTTACAAGGGGACCTAAGCAAACTCCAAAGCTTGTTTGATAAATGGTTGATGAAATCGACATGAGAAAATGTAAGGTAATGAGGATGGTACAGAGTGAAAGAAGGCTTCAATATCATCATCTGGCAGGAAATAAGCTTTGGGATTTTGTGTGTGAGAAGGAATGAGGAGTTGTCATTGTCCCTAACATCACCAGAATCCCATATCAACTGAATCGATATGGAAACAAAGTGACTTGTCATATATTAGATAAAGGAAATATTTACCAAACTGTTCATATTCTGCACAAGGCCAAAACTTAAATATGCTTTCCCAGGGTTGGTAAACCACACCTAAAGAAGCACAAACAGCTAATAGAGAAGGTCTACAAAAGGCAAACAAAGATGGGATTAGACTTAAGAAAGCAGAGTCAGAGGGAAAGGCTAGAGGCTTTAAATTTGTCCACATTGTTAGAGAGAAAAGTGCAGGTGTCCTGATCAAAAACCCATAAGGTTTTGAAACATTGATGTTAAAGAAAGTGAATAGTTTTTGATAAATGTTGGGGATAGAGCAACCAGAGGAAATAATATGAAATTAAGAAGAAACTTTTCTAAAAAAATGTTAAGAAGTACTTTTATGAGTCGTTGATGAATGGAAAAAATGACAAGATCTGGTAGATGCAGACAGCATACATAAATATATGAAATTTATGATAGTAAGAGAATGTTCAAGAGATGGGGCCATATCGATGTAAAACTATGTTCCCACATGGTACAAAGAGATAATTACACAAAAGATACTTGGTCCCATACACTACAAAAGTGGTTGGCCAATTTCATTGCTGGCCACCATGGCAAAGTCACTCACAAAACTCTACCCCTGAAACAATCAAACTCTGCAGGAATCAATTCTTTTTCTAACCCTATTCAATCTCTTCCTACATGTTCCCATAACTAATAGCAAACTACAACATAAAGGTCCTTCCATATGCAGACAGCATCACAGTTACATTATAACCTGACATCATAATAGCAACAACAAACATTCAGCACTACATTATACAATGGGAACAATGGCTCACGCAGCACAGAATGTCTACATCTCCATAGAAGTCTCCAATCATTCTTTTAATCACTGACAGGCATGAATCTAGCTCACAACCTCTAGTCACCCTGAACAAAACACCATCCTATTTAGGCAACACCTAAGATGCATACAACATTCATTCCTCACACTACTTACATCAAAAATGCAACAAATATACTAAATGTCTTCAAAACAATAACTAGCACCAGATTAAGGTAAGAAAAACAATCCCAGAACATCTACTAACAATTCAACAGCTCCATTTTCAACATTCAACAACTCATAACCTGCATGATCTTCCATCCTCTTGAAAAGAAATGTAAAAAAAGCTGCAAAGAACACAGAATATTACACCAAGAACAATCATATGGAGGCAGCTCACTCTAACTTATAGGGGTAACTTTCTAACTGACAAGCATGCCACCTATGGCTATATCTCCACAGAAATACCAAATTAGTACAACACCAACCTAGTATTGCAAGATAAGGTTCTACTTTGCCACCAGGAGTCCAACTTTCCCAAGACCCATTGCTACATACTGTTAACATGGGCACATTATATATGTTTCCAAGCTATGTTTGGGATAGCCAGAAATGGAGGACACAGTGACAAAAGGTCTTAACAGGCAGCCATGTGAGCTTTATTCATTAAGGTAAGAGAGCAGGGAATGAAACATCTATTTCTCCCCTATTCCCCGAATCAAATATACTATATGCAACAAGGTATAGAAAGGCTTTTCCTTCATATGTTTTATTCATCTCTACACTGATCTATCATCAATTATCACAGATGTGATACTTATCTGTATGTACAGTATATAAGTTAATTAGATTTAAAAAGATGGACAACCTTAACCAAAAAATATAAGAGATATTGACTAACTTTCAGCTTAACTCACCATGCAAAATTTGTAAACATTAATGTACATGGTGTATGTGGTACCATATCTAATTGTTGGAGAAACTGAATTATAGTTTATTCCACCTGAGCAAAATAGTGACTAATAGGCTTGATGATAAAGTTCTGGATATTCTAGTCTTACACTAAAATATGAAAGTGCTAAACTCACATCCCAAATACATATGACTGCTTGGATTAACAGTTGACCTTTAACATCCTTTTTTTTTATTACTTATTGATATACAGCATCAACATCAGCAGTCAAATATAAGAATACTCTTTGGAATTCCCTATTTCATGTCAAAACTCAAAATAAACACTAATTTCACCATTTTCCCACATCAAAACTTGTATGCATACTTCAACCAACATATGACTGACACAATGCCCCACAGATCCTCAGAGTTGTATGGGCTCTCAGTGGTGGGGTACCTAGTAGTAAACACCTCAAAAAAAAGGTCTCTTTTCTCATTATGATTTCGTATACTTAACACAATTTCAATATGCATGGACAAAAGAAGTCTTACCATCAGATACCTTTAACAAAAATAACCTGAAGCAGGGGGCTGTGATGCTGTTTCCTGTGAGGTAGGGGGGGTAACAGGAATGGATGAAGGCATGCAAGTATTGATACATACATCTTTCTTTTTTCTTTTAAACTTCGCCATTTCCCGCGTTAGCGAGGTAGCGCTAAGAACAGAGGACTGGGCCTTTTTTGGAATATCCTCACCTGGCCCCATCTGTTCCTTCTTTTGGAAAATTTAAAAAAAAAAACGAGAGGGGAGGATTTCCAGCCCCCTGCTCCCTCCCCTTTTAGTCGCCTTCTACGACACACAGGGAATACGTGGGAAGTATTCTTAATCCCCTATCCCCAGGGATACATGTATATATATGTATGTGTATTTTTTTTTTTTTTTTGCTTTGTCGCTGTCTCCCGCATTTGCGAGGTAGCGCAAGGAAACAGACGAAAGAAATGGCCCAACCCACCCCCATACACATGTATATACATACGTCCACACACACAAATATACATACCTACACAGCTTTCCATGGTTCACCCCAGAAGCTTCACATGCCCTGATTCAATCCACTGACAGCACGTCAACCTCAGTATACCACATCGATCCAATTTACTCTATTCCTTGCCCTCCTTTTACCCTCCTGCATGTTCAGGCCCCGATTACACAAAATCTTTTTCACTCCATCTTTCCACCTCCAATTTGGTCCCCCACTTCTCGTTCCCTCCACCTCCGACACATATATCCTCTTGGTCAATCTTTCCTCACTCATTCTCTCCACGTGCCCAAACCATTTCAAAACACCCTCTTCTGCTCTCTCAACCATGCTCTTTTTATTTCCACACATCTCTCTTACCCTTACGTTACTTACTCGATCAAACCACCTCACACCACACATTGTCCTCAAACATCTCATTTCCAGCACATCCATCCTCCTGCGCACAACTCTATCCATAGCCCACGCCTCGCAACCATACAACATTGTTGGAACCACTATTCCTTCAAACATACCCATTTTTGCTTTCGAGATAATGTTCTCGACTTCCACACATTCTTCAAGGCTCCCAGGATTTTCGCCCCCTCACCCACCCTATGATCTACTTCCGCTTCCATGGTTCCATCCGCTGCCAGATCCACTCCCAGATATCTAAAACACTTTACTTCCTCCAGTTTTTCTCCATTCAAACTTACCTCCCAATTGACTTGACCCTCAACCCTACTGTACCTAATTACCTTACTCTTATTCACATTTACTCTTAACTTTCTTCTTTCACACACTTTACCAAACTCAGTCACCAGCTTCTGCAGTTTCTCACATGAATCAGCCACCAGCGCTGTATCATCAGCGAACAACAACTGACTCACTTCCCAAGCTCTCTCATCCCCAACAGACTTCATACTTGCTCCTCTTTCCAAAACTCTTGCATTCACCTCCCTAACAACCCCATCCATAAACAAATTAAACAACCATGGAGACATCACACACCCCTGCCGCAAACCTACATTCACTGAGAACCAATCACTTTCTTCTCTTCCTACACGTACACATGCCTTACATCCTCGATAAAAACTTTTCACTGCTTCTAACAACTTGCCTCCCACACCATATATTCTTAATACCTTCCACAGAGCATCTCTATCAACTCTATCATATGCCTTCTCCAGATCCATAAATGCTACATACAAATCCATTTGCTTTTCTAAGTATTTCTCACATACATTCTTCAAAGCAAACACCTGATCCACACATCCTCTACCACTTCTGAAACCACACTGCTCTTCCCCAATCTGATGCTCTGTACATGCCTTCACCCTCTCAATCAATACCCTCCCATATAATTTACCAGGAATACTCAACAAACTTATACCTCTGTAATTTGAGCACTCACTCTTATCCCCTTTGCCTTTGTACAATGGCACTGTGCACGCATTCCGCCAATCCTCAGGCACCTCACCATGAGTCATACATACATTAAATAACCTTACCAACCAGTTAATAATACCGTCACCCCCTTTTTTAATAAATTCCACTGCAATACCATCCAAACCTGCTGCCTTGCCGGCTTTCATCTTCCGCAAAGCTTTTACTACCTCTTCTCTGTTTACCAAATCATTTTCCCTAACCCTCTCACTTTGCACACCACCTCGACCAAAACACCCTATATCTGCCACTCTATCATCAAACACATTCAACAAACCTTCAAAATACTCACTCCATCTCCTTCTCACATCACCACTACTTGTTATCACCTCCCCATTTGCGCCCTTCACTGAAGTTCCCATTTGCTCCCTTGTCTTACGCACTTTATTTACCTCCTTCCAGAACATCTTTTTATTCTCCCTAAAATTTAATGTATGTGCATGTATATTTATAAGTTGACATGTATATGTATGTATATGTGCATGTATGGGCATTTGTGTGTGTGTGTGTGTGTGTGTATTTTTATTTCTTTTTTTTCTCCCGCGTTTGGGAGGTAGTGCAAGGAAATTTAATGGACCAACCCACCCATATACACATGTATATCCATACACGTCCACACACGCACATATACATACCTATACATCTCAACGTATACATATATATACACCACAGACATATACATATATACACATGTACATAATTCATACTGTCTGCCCTTATTCATTCCCGTCGCCACCCTGCCACACATAAAATGGCAACCCCATTCCCCCGCATGTGCGCGAGGTAGCGCTAGTAAAAGTCAACAAAGGCCACTCATTCAAACTCAGTATCTAGCTGTCATGTATAATGCACCGAAACCACAGCTCCCTTTCCACATCCAGGCCCCCAAAACTTTCCATGGTGTACCCAAGACACTTCGCATGCCCTGGTTCAATCCACTGACAGCACGTCCACCCCGGTATACCACATCGTTCCAATTCACTCTATTCCTTGCACGCCTTTCACCCTCCTGCATGTTCAGGCCCCGATCACTCAGAATCTTTTTCACTCCATCCTTCCACCTCCAATTTGGTCTCCCACTTCTCCATGTGACCAAACCATTTCATCTTCCACAAAGCTTTCACCACCACTTCTCTCCTAACCAAACCATTTTCCCTGACCCTAACACTTCGCACACCACCTCGACCAAAACACCCTACATCTGCCACTCTATCATCAAGCACATACAACAAACCTTCAAAATACTCACTCCAACTCCTTACTTCATTACCTGTTAACACTTCCCTGCTTGCCCCCTTCACCGATGGTCCCATTTGTTCTTTGTCTTACACACGTTATTTATTTCCTTCCAAAATATCTTTTTATTCTCCCTAATGTTCAATGATACTCCCTCACCCCAACTCTCATTTGCCTTCTTTTTCAACCCTTGCACCTTCCTCTTGACTGAGTGCCACTTTCTTTTATACATCTCCCAGTCATTTGCACTCCTTCCTTGTAAGTATCATCCAAATGCCTCTCTTTTCCCTTTCACTAACAACTTTACTACTTCAACACACCTCTCACCACCCTCTCTAATCTGCCCACCTCCCACCTGTCTCATGCCACATGCATCTTTTGCACATGCCATCACTGCTTCCCTAAATCTATCCAATTCCTCACCCACTCCCGTCACATCATTTGCTTTCACCTTTTGCCATTCTATATTCAATTTCTCTGGGTACTTCCTCATGCAAGCGTCCTTTCCAAGCTCACTTACTCTCACCAAAACCTTCACTTCACAGTGAAGAGATATATGCACAATCACCATTGGAAAGAGAAAATAAGAGACAGCGAGTACTTTCATTTACTACATCCTCAGACAGATCAATATCTATGGCCAAATGCACTTAGGATTACTGCCAACATGGGACATATGTTTCCAGTTAATGAAAATTCAGGAACATCTATTTATCTATTCATATATCAATGCATCTATCAACTTTTTATTTATCAATTCATTAATTTACTTTTTTCATTTATCATTTTCTTATACCTGTTTGATATTTCCCATCTTGAGTGAGACAGCACTTTACACAGTATGTGTTTAATATATTACAAACAAATGAAATTTAAATATGCATTAGGTAAACAAAACACCACTCTGTTAAGTTACAATATCCTCAGATTAAAACCATGGCCCTGTATTTCTAAAATCCATAACATTCCAAAACTTATGCATTGTTGGTTTTAAAGATTATGGATTTTCGATAACAAATGTATACAACTTGTACTTCCTGGTTCACTTTAGCACATTTTAGTCCATTTCATCACTCTATTTGTGATATTTCTGGTGTGTTTGACGCACACTTACACACCAAACTGTCACATCATTGATTTTGATTTTCCACCTACAAAGCCAACTTTCTTTTTTCTTTTTTACTTTTCTTTGAATGGATTCCTTATTTTTGAGGTAATCTTGATTGAAAGTGAACAAGATTGAATCAAAGAATTTCATGTTTGTTAGTGTTCTTCTTGACTGATGACTATACAGTGGACAACATTCTCACAAAACAAGTACCATTAACAGACCGATGGTCCACATTCTCAAGATTCACCGTGTTATGCTCATTATGAAACAAACAATGTGTATATAATATCCATGCTCAACAATTCACATGTAATTCACACGTAAACATCGAATCTTTTGGTTGAAATAATTCGTTTATTATACGTGAGTTCATTCATGGAAGACTCTTTTAAAGCAACTAAATCCAGTATAAAATAAAAACAAGTGAGTAATATAGTTATATAAACAATGCTAATCATCCAAATTTACTTTTATTCTCATTATCTACCTTCAACACAAATATCTTCACAAAGCAATGCCTGACTGTTCCAGTGTAATATAAATAATAAAATTCATAATGTTCTTCATATAATATGGATATGTTCTGATAATGTTCTTCATATAATATGGATATGTTCTGATAATGTTCTTCATATAATATGGATATGTTCTGTACTTAAGAGAGATGCAAATAGAAAAGTTGGCCTTACTTGATGAATCACCTTCGTGTGCAAAGTGAAAAAGTAAGCACTTACAGTTAACCCATAAAGGTGTAGAAGTTCATGTGTCACTTCAGCACGGTGGGCATGGGAGTGATGATGTGCAAGTGACTTGACAGGCTGAAAATACTTGATCTTAATTTAATCTAATTCAATGATGCAAAACAGACAGACTGACAAACAAAAAGAGATAGATAGACAGCCAGATCATTACACAAAGTAAACAATATGCCTTTATAATACTGTCATGATATACATTCTATTCATAGGGTAACCAACAAAAATTGGTATCTAATTGAATTATACCAATATTGTATCAAATAAAAATTACTACAAGGGTACCAACTTCAAGTGACATTCTTTCACTTCAACCATACAGAAAAGGATATTGTTACAACATTTATTTGTATTATCAAAACACTGCTTTGTAAGAATCAAAATCTGAAAGTATTTAGTTATAAGCTGAAAGTACTTCTTAGGGTATCCTTGGTAACTTCAACCAGTACAACACCATGTACATTTCATCAAGAATGTTAAAATATTTATGAATGATAACAAAACAAAAAGTTTTGAAACATCAGCTTCATATTTAACACTGAAAGCAACATAAGTTGAAAATTTACATGACATAAACCCAGACTACCTAAGAATGTTTGCCCGTGGGAGAAAAGACGACAGGGAATCACTCTAGAACCATGATCATGAAAATTAAATCAAATTCTTTTCAAAGAATTCAAACCTGAGTGCTGATACCAGCAAGAACCAGAGTCATATTCTCTCCTCCTGATACTGAAGTGAGTCAAACAGGTTCTAACCTTGATATGCAGCATTTTGTTACTGTTTTCATTCTGTGCATAAAAAATGTGCTGATGTACAAAATAAGCACAATATTCAGATAAGACATATTTCCTCGAACCAAGAGAAAGATTTTATGTGAAAGCCTAAATCTATAGAGGGATAACGGCAAAGCAGGATTACCTAATTTAACATGTCTACCCAAACGGTATTCACCCGAGGTTTTTCTTTTTCTTTACCAAAATGAACAATTCCGAAGAAAGATACTGAGACTATACATTTTTTTATTATATGGTCAGTAATGTCCAACTTTTTTTTTTAGTAAATACAAATTCACTTTATATATCTATATCATATATATATATATATATATATATATATATATATATATATATATATATATATATATATATTTTTTTCCGCTGTCTCCCGCGTTTGCGAGGTAGCGCAAGGAAACAGACGAAAGAAATGGCCCAACCCACCCCCATACACATGCACGTCCACACACGCAAATATACATACCTACACAGCTTTCCATGGTTTACCCCAGATGCTTCACATGCCCTGATTCAATCCACTGACAACACGTCAGCCCCGGTATACCACATCGATCCAATTCACTCCATTCCTTGCCCTCCTTTCACCCTCCTGCATGTTCAGGCCCCGATCACACAAAATCTTTTTCACTCCATCTTTCCACCTCCAATTTGGTCTCCCACTTCTCCTCATTCCCTCCACCTGCGACACATATATCCTCTTGGTCAATCTTTCCTCACTCATTCTCTCCATGTGCCCAAACCATTTCAAAACACCCTCTTCTGCTCTCTCAACCACGCTCTTTTTATTTCCACACATCTCTCTTACCCTTACGTTACTTACTCGATCAAACCACCTCACACCACACATTGTCCTCAAACATCTCATTTCCAGCACATCCACCCTCCTGCACACAACTCTATCCATAGCCCACGCCTCGCAACCATACAACATTGTTGGAACCACTATTCCTTCAAACATACCCATTTTTGCTTTCCGAGATAATGTTCTCGACTTCCACACATTCTTCAAGGCTCCCAGGATTTTCGCCTCCTTCCCCACCCTATGATCCACTTCCGCTTCCATGGTTCCATCCGCTGCCAGATCCACTCCCAGATATCTAAAACACTTTACTTCCTCCAGTTTTTCTCCATTCAAACTTACCTCCCAATTGACTTGACCCTCAACCCTACTGTATCTAATAACCTTGCTCTTATTCACATTTACTCTTAACTTTCTTCTTTCACACACTTTACCAAACTCAGTCACCAGCTTCTGCAGTTTCTCACATGAAACAGCCACCAGCGCTGTATCATCAGCGAACAACAACTGACTCACTTCCCAAGCTCTCTCATCCACAACAGACTTCATACTTGCCCCTCTTTCCAATATATATATATATATATATATATATATATATATATATTGGTGTATTCCCTGGGGATAGGGGAGAAAGAATACTTCCCACATATTCCCTGCGTGTCGTAGAAGGCGACTAAAAGGGAAGGGAGCGTGGGGCTGGAAATCCTCCCCTCTCATTCTTTTATTTTAATTTTCCAAAAGAAGGAACAGAGAAGGGTGCCAGGTGAGGGTATTCCCTCAAAGGCCCAGTCCTCTGTTCTTAACGCTACCTCGCTATCGCGGGAAATGGCGAATAGTATGAAAAAAAAAAAAAAAAAAAAAAAATATATATATATATATATATATATATATATATATATATATATAATTACACTTCTTTATGAATTATGCAACAGTCCAAAACTTTTATTGTGATATCAGAATTATTTAAAATCAGAATAAAAAAATTTCATGCATCAATAATGCAAGTTTCATTAATAATGTACGTGTTGAATACTCAATTATTTATTGCAGCACTTAAAAGAGTTATTCTTAATACGACTTAGCTGTAACTTCACACTTGCCCTCCTGTTCCAGGAATATTTCAGCTATTCTATGTTTGATGTGCAAAATCTGAATACTATAAAAGTTCATAAATGCATAATTTCAGCCATCAGACAGAGCACATAAACAATACAGTAACATGAATTTGTCATAAGACCCAATACAGTACATACTCAAATTAAAGATAATCTGCATATGAAGAGAAAAAATGAAGTCTGACATTACTTTGTTGCAAATCATAATGAATGGATACAATTTTTATCAGACCAGAATAGTGACAGTTCACAACAACCAAACATGTGTGTCTTTAACAAGTCTTCTGAAAGACCATCAGCCTATTTCCACATTTACCTGCTACTTACACTACCGTTTGCACTTTCTCCTACGCCTAACTCTTCTAGCTGAAAAGGAAAAAACAAAATTGAATCCTTTCATATGCTCATAAAAATGCTTGAACAACTGTCTCTTAACATATATATTTGCATGTATATATAATATATCTTATCCCTGGGGATAGGGGATTAAGAATACTTCCCACATATTCCCTGTGTGTCGTAGAAGGCGACTAAAAGGGGAGGGAGTGGGGGGCTGGAAATCCTCCCCTCTCGTTTTTTTTTTCATTTTCCAAAAGAAGGAACAGAGGGGGCCAGGTGAGGATATTCCAAAAAAGGCCCAGTCCTCTGTTCTTAACGCTACCTCGCTAACGCGGGAAATGGCGAATAGTTTAAAAGAAAAGAAAGATATAATATATCTAACATACTTTATTGCTGTTTCCCGAATCAGCAAAGCAGTGCCAGGACACAGATGAAGAATGGCCCATCCACTCATATACACATATATATACATAAACACCCATACACTCACATATACATACATATACATACACATACACAGACATATACATATATACACATGTACATATTCATGCTTGCCTTCATCCGTTCCTGGTGCTACCCTGCCCCACAAGATGCAGCATCGCTACCCCCTGCTTCAGTGAGGTAGCACCAAGAAAACAGACAAAAAAAGGCCACATTTGTTCACACTCAGTCTCTAGCTGTCAAGTGTGATGCACGTCTCTCACCCTCCTGTTTGTTCAGGTCCCAATCACTCAAATATTTTTCACTCCATCCTTCCTTTGGTGCATTACACATGTGAGGTGGTTTGATCGAGTAAGTAATGAATGGGTAAGAGATCTTTTTAAGAGATATGTGTGGAAATAAAAAGAGTGTGGTTCAGAGAGCAGAAGAGGGTGTGCTGAAATGGTTTGGACATATGGAGAAAATGAGTAAGGAAAGACTAACAAAGAGGATATTTGTGTCAGAGGCGGAGGGAACAAGATGTGGGAGGCCCAGTTGGAGGTGGAAGGATGGAGTGAAAAAGATTTTGAGTGATCAGGGGCAGAACATACAGGAGAGTGAAATGTGTGCAAGGAATAGAGTGAATGGCAACAATGTGGTATACTGGGGTTGATGTGCTGTCAATGGACTGAACCAGGGGATGTGAAATGTCTGGGGTAAACCATGGAAAGGTCTGTGGGGCCTGGATGTGGAGGAAGGGGATGCTATTTTTACGTGTGGCAGAGTGGTAACGGGAAAGGATGAAGGCAGCAAGTATGAATATATACATGTGTATGTATGTATATGTCTTTGTATGTAATATGTAGGTATACACTGAAAAGTAAATGCATTCATATGTGCGTGTATTGGTGTTTATGTATATACATGTGTATGTGGGTGGGTTGGGCCATTCCTCATTTGTTTCCTTGTGCTACCTCACTGACGTGGAAGATGGTGATTAAGTATAATGTATATAGATATACATCTTTCTTTTCTTTCTTTCATACTATTCGCCATTTCCCATGTTAGCAAGGTAACGTTAAGAACACAGGACTGGACCTTTGAGGGAATATCCTCACCTGGCCCCCTTCTCTGTTCCTTCTTTTGGAAAATTAAAAAAAAAAAAAAATGAGAGGGGAAGATTATTTATTAAAATGAGAGGGGAGGATTATTTATTATTTATTATACTTTGTCGCTGTCTCCCGTGTTAGCGAGGTAGTGCAAGGAAACAGACAAAAGAATGGCCCAACCCAACACATACACATGTATGTATATATACGTCCACACACGCACATATACATACCTATACATCTCAACGTATACATATATATACATACACAGACGTATACATATATATACATACACAGACATATACATATATGCACACATACATAATTCATACTGTCTGCTCTTATTCATTCCCGTCGCCACCCCACCACACATGAAATGACAACCTCCTCCCCCTGCATGTGCACGAGGTAGCGCTAGGAAAAGACAACAAAGACCACATTCGTTCACACTCAGTCTCTAGCTGTCATGTATAATGCACCGAAACCACAGCTCCCTTTCCACATCCAGGCCCCACAAAAGTTTCCATGGTTTACCCCAGATACTTCACATGCCCTGGTTCAATCCACTGACATCACATCGAATATATATATATTTTCTTTCTTTCTTTTAAACTATTCACTATTTCCCGCGTTAGCGAGGTAGCGTTAAGAACAGAGGACTGGGCCTTTTTTGGAATATCCTCACCTGGCCCCCTCTGTTCCTTCTTTTGGAAAATGAAAAAAAAATGAGAGGGGAGGATTTCCAGCCCCCCGCTCCCTCCCCTTTTAGTCGCCTTCTGCGACACGCAGGGAATACGTGGGAAGTATTCTTAATCCCCTATCCCTAGGGATAATATATATATATATATATATATAAATATATATATATATATATATATATATATATATATATATATATATATATATATATATATATATATGCAGGGAATACGTGGGAAGTATTCTTAATCCCCTATCCCCAGGGATAATATATATATATATATATATATGTATATATATATATATATATATATATATATATATATATATATATATAGGGGAGAAAGAATACTTCCCACGTATTCTCTGCGTGTCGTAGAAGGCGACTAAAAGGGAAGGGAGCGGGGGGCTGGAAACCCTCCCCTCTGTTTTTTTTTAATTTTCCAAAAGCAGGAACAGAGAAGGGGGCCAGGTGAGGATGTTCCCTCAAGGGTCCAGTCCTCTGTTCTTAACGCTACCTTGCTAACGCGGGAAATGGCAAACAGTATGAAAAAAAATATATATATATATATATATATATATATATATATATATATTTCCCTGGGGATAGGGGACAAAGAATACTTCCCACGTATTCCCTGCGTGTCGTAAAAGGCGACTAAAAGGGGAGGGAGCGGGGGGGCTGGAAATCCTCCCCTCTCGTTTTTTTTTTTAATTTTCCAAAAGAAGGAACAGAGAATTGGGCCAGGTGAGGGTATTCCCTCAAAGGCCCAGTCCTCTGTTCTTAACGCTACCTCGCTAATGCGGGAAATGGCGAACAGTTTGAAAGAAAGAAAGATATATATATATATTTTATTTATCTATTTTGCTTTGTCACTGTCTCCTGCGTTAGCGAGGTAGTGCAAGGAAAGAGACGAAAGAATGGCCCAACCCACCCACATACACACACACACATATATATATATTTATGGAGAAAAACTGGAGGAAGTAAAGTGTTTTAGACATCTGGGAGTGGATCTGGCAACGGATGGAACCATGGAAGCGGAAGTGAATCATAGGGTGGGGGAGGGGGCGAAAATCCTGGGAGCCTTGAAGAATGTTTGGAAGTCGAGAACATTATCTCGGAATGCAAAAATGGGTATGTTTGAAGGAATAGTGGTTCCAACAATGTTGTATGGTTGCGAGGCGTGGGCTATGGATAGAGTTGTGCGCAGGAGGGTGGATGTGCTGGAAATGAGATGTCTGAGGACAATATGTGGTGTGAGGTGGTTTGATCGGGTAAGTAATGTAAGGGTAAGAGAGATGTGTGGAAATAAAAAGAGCATGGTTGAAAGAGCAGAAGAGGGTGTTTTGAAATGGTTTGGGCACATGGAGAGAATGAGTGAAGAAAGATTGACCAAGAGGATATATGTGTCGGAGGTGGAGGGAACGAGGAGAAGTGGGAGACCAAATTGGAGGTGGAAAGATGGAGTGAAAAAGATTTTGAGTGATCGGGGCCTGAACATGCAGGAGGGTGAAAGGCGGGCAAGGAATAGAGTGAATTGGATCGATGTGGTATACTGGGGTCGACGTGCTGTCAATGGATTGAATCTGGGCACGTGAAGCGTCTGGGGTAAACCATGGAAAGTTCTGTGGGTTCTGTGGGAGCTGTGGTTTCGGGCATTATTACATGACAGCTAGAGACTGAGTGTGAACGAATGGGGCCTTTGTTGTCTTTTCCTAGCACTACCTCGCACACATGAGGGGGGAGGGGGATGTTATTCCATGTGTGGCAAGGAGGCGATGGGAATAAATAATGGCAGACAGTATGAATTATGTACATGTGTATATATGTATATGTCTGTGTGTGTATATATATGTGTACATTGAGATGTATAGGTATGTATATTTGCGTGTGTGGACATGTATGCATATACATGTGTATGGGTGTGGGTTGGGCCATTTCTTTTGTCTGTTTCCTTGGGCTACCTTGCAAACGCGGGAGACAGCGACAAAGCAAAATAAACATAAATAAAAGTCCTAATTTGACATTTTAGTGCTTTGAAATATATAACAGAGCCAATCTTTCAATCTATAAAACATAATACTCATCTTTTCCTTCAGCAACTGTAATGATAAGATCATTCTTCAGTAAACTAAAGAGCCACCTTTTATGAGGGAAATGATCCCAGACCTACCTCTGCTTCACTGTCAATGCTGTCCTCTGCATCATCCTCATCTGAGCCATGTTCAGAGGGTGCAGGGGTAGTGGCTCTTGATGAAGTTGGTGATGGAGGTTCTGAGAGAGGCCGTGGGTAGTTAAGTCGACCAGCTGATGCGGCTTCTTCTAGAGCTAATTCAGGATAAACTGTGTGCAGGGCATGTTGACGACCTTGCCGATAATACTGAAAGACATTCAAATTCTCACAGATGTTTCAGAAGCAGTCAAAGTTCTGGCTTTGGCAAGAAGTGAAAGCAATACAGTAGGATGAGTAAAGGAAACACAGTATCATAAAAAAGATGCTGTTTTTTCTTTTAACATTACAATGAATTAATCTAAGGTTCTTTCTTTTAATCCTTAAAATTTTTGGAAAAGCCTCAGAATGGGAGAAAGCAAAAACAGAATAACCTTGAAACTGAAAGGGTTAACATGATTAAAATGATGCTGAAGGAATAGCTCACGGCTCAAAGGCCACTACTTCAGAGGAAAGGTTTTTCGATATCAAAACCTACAATTTTTCATACTTGTTCACTATTTCCCACCTTAATGAGGTAGGACCAAGAACAGGAAAACAACAGCTCCATTTCCTCACCTTGACTCCTGCTTTAAAGCTCTAAAACTGCAGCCTACCATCCAAAGGTAAGCCCCTGATCACTTCTTAAGCCTTAATAGCATGTTGCTCCTTATATAACATAGACATATATATCCTTATTTCTTTCTTATTTTTCTACATTTCTTCTTGTGTATAAAATAAGTTACCCCTGAGACAACCCTCATCCTCTTCGCATAAGTCCTTGTTTCACACATGACCTGTTTTATAATCATTCTCTGTTTCCCATCTCAGCATGGCAGCAACTGGAATAAAAGAAACTGTCCAAGGGTAATTGGCTTAGGAAAATTGGGGAAGGGAACTGTCTGATGGGGAGTTGTCTGGAAGGGAACTGTTCTAATATAATCTTTCCCACAACTTCGATCTTTATCTATTCTTCTAACTAAACAATCATCCAACTTTACTGACCTTATTCTAAGATTGTAAATATCTAACTCAACCTAAGATAACTAATACTTCAGATCCATACATGAAAAAAGGGGGAAGAAGTCAATTATGCTCATTCTCTATACACTCTACACTTGAATTTTTCCCATTCACTAGAGCCTTCATCACATTTACGGTTACTATACACTTGCATGACCCTCCTCTCAACCTCAGCTTTCCTACTATGTACTAATAGTGATAATCACTCTGAAATAACTAAATTCATTAGTAACTCTAAATTCTTCATGATTCGTATACAGTGTATTGTAACAGCCAATCTTTCAAAATCAAGAATCCTGCTCTTACGGACATTTACTTTCATCATGTACACACCCTCAGAACCTACAATTGTGTTTAACTCTCTTCTGATTCAGCTTAAACAACTGTGTCATCAGCACAGAATAAATGTGGTAACCCTTTTCTTTACCATGATTTGACACACTGCAGACAATCCACATAGCTCTCAGCTCACGTAATGTCCTATCCATAAAACATTAAACAATCTTGGTGACATTACACATCACTGATACACTTCATAAGTGTTCAGTTAATAGAGAAATTCTATCAAACTACCCCATCCTTTTTGTGATTAGTTATATAATTTTAGAAATAAATTACCGTGCCCAATATCCTCCAATCGAGCAACTCAGACAAGCGTTCAGTTCGATTCCTCTGGATAATTCGTTGTCGGCGATTTAACTGCACAAATTCAAACAAATTTTGTGCCAGCTGTCTGACTGACTCCTCAAGGCCAATGTAGCGGCGGTCAATTATATAGATACCATAACTCATAGGGTCTGCTATATGTTCTGCCATAAAGCAACCAAATCCTGTATAAAACAAAAGATTATTACTGAAATGCATCTCTATTTCATAATTCAGGTTTCAAAAAAGGAACATAACATGATACTCAAATTAGGTTATTACAAGAATGAAAAAATTTAAGAAAAGCAACTTTTTGACATAGTTTGAGATGATTAAACAAAATGGTAAAAATGATCTAATCAAAATCAACAATAATGTTCATAATAAGAATTTTCAGTTCTAAAACTTTTTCAACAAGAGAATGTACAAGAATTAACATTAGAAAAATCTTAATGATGACATTTAGTCACTGATTTATATCAACTTTTTCTCTGCAAATTAGCTAGCTCACTTTTATGCTACCTTTGAGTCCTTTAAGTGGAGCTACCTGGATCATTTTCTAAATCTAACAACAAAAAGAGGGTTCTTTTGCTTGAATCACAAACCTACATACTATTTTGGATTCCATGGTATGTTCTGGTGATCAACTGTTTACCATGAAAACAGAGGTTCATCATAGTGCTGTAGCCCATCACTAAATGGCAGCATCTTAACCACTTACCTTCACATGCCCTAGTTCTATCCATGAGAGCACATCGACCCCAGTATACCACATCGTTCCAATTCACTCTATTCCTTGCACACTTTTCACCCTCCTGCATGTTCAGGCCCCGATCACTCAAAATCTTTTTCACTCCATCTTTCCACTTCCAATTAGGTCTCCCACTTCTCCTCGTTCCCTCCACCTCTGACACATATATCCTCTTGGTCAATCTTTCCTCACTCATTCTCTCCATGTGACCAAACCATTTCAAAACACTCTCTTCTGCTCTCTCAACCACACTCTTTTTATTACCACACATCTCTCTTACCCTATTATTACTTGCTCGATCAAACCACCTCACACCACATATTGTCCTCAAACATCTCATTTCCAGCACATCCACCCTCCTCCGCACGACTCTATCCATAGCCCACGCCTCGCAACCATACAACATTGTTGGAACCACTATTCCTTCAAACATACCTATTACTGCTACTGTAATCAAACTTACACTGTTCCTCCCAAATATGTTTGCTTGCTGATTTCCACAACTTGCCATGCAGCCTTGTGTGCTCAGCCCAACAAATTAGTGATTATCCCTGGAGCACTAATGATGGTGATGCTGATTCAGTGGACATTGAAAGTGGTTTGGATTGTAATAGGACACTGAGCTTGATTATGATGTGAGTTTGATTATGATATAAAGGATATGAGAGGAATATTCTAAACAAGTAATGGTAAGCATATGCATAGTTGTCTTTGATGATTGTGCAGTAAATGAGAAAACTCTATATCATACTGCAAATAATGTATATATATCCTAATATCATGGACATTAAACGTATTGAGTAAGCCACAAGTAGAAACCCTATGATGCAGAGTAAAATACAAAGAGTTTCCAAAAGTTTGAAGTGTGTTATCATCATAAAATCAAAAGTGTATGTGTGAGTTATATTGGATGTTGGGTGGTATGACAATGACATAATCCCTCACATTGGAAACAATAACATGGCTAGCACATTATCAGCAAGCACATGAACTTTAAATGTCTGTACAGTACCAAATAGGGTATGTGTGCTTAAATCTTTTCCTTAAATTTTCATGATACTTCCTATCAAGTGAAATGAAAAAAGGATCTTTCTGAATTTTCTGACAAACCCCTGTCCTGAAGCATCCCTGTGTTTTGGGGATTCACATTTCAAGGGTTAACAGGTTCTAGAGTTCTTGTTTAATTTCACTGCCACCAATACATTTAACTAGCTCAAACAGAAAACAGCAAAAACATGAATACTGTTTTTTTATTGTAACCTTCTAACAGATGAGATGAGTTGATTTACATTTTACTAGATGATCAGTCAAAACCTGATCAACTTCACTACAAACAGGTGTTATCCCTATATGATCTTACTACAACCTGTTGTTACACCCTGCAATTAAATCTGGTAACACTAATGATAACAGGTGTCCCATTTTGTTTTTACACCAAGCCCATTTTCTAATCACTAGAATCTGCTTATACTGAATCAAGATAGAAATATTTTATCCTCTTCTCTTAAATGAAAGGAATAAACTTCCAATTTTGCTGTAAGAAATATATTCTGTACTGTTTACCAAAAGAGAGTACCATTATGAATCATTTTTATATACCCAACACAACAAAATCAGTAATCATAAGGCCTTGTGTTAACCAGTTTTTATCAGTGTTGCCATTATCCTCATTCATCTCACACATTATATTGAACTAAGAAAAATCTCTTTCAATTAGAATCAATATATGGAATTCTTTTTTCTATATACAGCCATTCTTATCCCTACAAAGCCAAATAACAATATATCTTACCAGATAAGTTAGTGGTGACTGAAGGAATGCCCATGACAGTGCATTCAGCTGGTGTATAACCCCATGGCTCATAGTATGAGGGAAAAACTCCCAAGTGACATCCACGGACAAATTCTTCATAGTCCATGCCAAATAGGGGATTAGTCACAGAAAGGAACTCAGGATGGAAGATCACCTTGTTTGGGAGAGACATTATTTCATTATTATTATTTTGCTTTGTGGCTGTCTCCCGCGTTAGCAAGGTAGCGCAAGGAAACAGACGAAAGAATGGCCCAACCCACCCACATACACATGTATATACATACACGTCCACACATGCAAATATACATACCTATGCATCTCAAGTATACATATATATATATATATACACACACAGACATGTACATATATACACTTGTACATAATTCATACTGTCTGCCTTTACTTATTCCCATCGCCACCCCGCCACACATGAAATAACAACCCCCTCCCCCCACATGTGGGCGAGGTAGCACTAGGAAAAGACAACAAAGGTCACATTCGTTCACACTCAGTCTCCAGCTGTCAGGTATAATGCACCGAAACCACAGCTCCCTTTCCACGTCCAGGCCCACAGAACTTTCCATGGTTTACCCCTGATGCTTCACATGCCCTGGTTCAATCCATTGACAGCACGTTGACCCCAGTATATGTGTGTGTGTGTGTGTGTGTGTGTGTGTGTGTGTGTGTATATATATATATATATATATATATATATATATATATAGGAAGAGAGGAAAGTGATTGGTTCTCAGTGAATGTAGGTTTGCGGCAGGGGTGTGTGATGTCTCCATGGTTGTTTAATTTGTTTATGGATGGGGTTGTTAGGGAGTTGAATGCAGGAGTTTTGGAGAGAGGGGCGGGTATGAAGTCTGTTGGGGATGAGAGAGCTTGGGAAGTGAGTCAGTTGTTGTTCGCTGATGATACAGCGCTGGTGGCTGATTCATGTGAGAAACTGCAGAAGCTGGTGACTGAGTTTGGTAAAGTGTGTGAAAGAAGAAAGTTAAGAGTAAATGTGAATAAGAGCAAGGTTATTAGGTACAGTAGGGTTGAGGGTCAATTCAATTGGGAGGTGAGTTTGAATGGAGAAAAACTGGAGGAAGTGAAGTGTTTTAGATATCTGGGAGTGGATCTGGCAGCGGATGGAACCATGGAAGCGGAAGTGGATCATAGGGTGGGGGAGGGGGCGAAAATTCTGGGAGCCTTGAAGAATGTGTGGAAGTCGAGAACATTATCTCGGAAAGCAAAAATGGGTATGTTTGAAGGAATAGTGGTTCCAACAATGTTGTATGGTTGCGAGGCGTGGACTATGGATAGAGTTGTGCGCAGGAGGATGGATGTGCTGGAAATGAGATGTTTGAGGACAATGTGTGGTGTGAGGTGGTTTGATCGAGTAAGTAACGTAAGCGTAAGAGAGATGTGTGGAAATAAAAAGAGCGTGGTTGAGAGAGCAAAAGAGGGTGTTTTGAAATGGTTTGATCACATGGAGAGAATGAGTGAGGAAAGATTGACCAAGAGGATATATGTGTCGGAGGTGGAGGGAACGAGGAGAAGAGGGAGACCAAATTGGAGGTGGAAGGATGGAGTGAAGGGGATTTTGTGTGATCGGGGCCTGAACATGCAGGAGGGTGAAAGGAGGGCAAAGAATAGAGTGAATTGGAGTGATGTGGTATACCGGGGTTGACGTGCTGTCAGTGGATTGAATCAAGGCATGTGTATGGGGGTGGGTTGGGCCATTTCTTTCGTCTGTTTCCTTGCGCTACCTCGCAAACGCGGGAGACAGCGACAAAGCAAAAAAAAAAAAAAAAAAAAAAAAAAAAAATATATATATATATATATATATATATATATATATATATATATATATATGAAGTCTGTTGGGGATGAGAGAGCTTGGGAAGTGAGTCAGTTGTTGTTCGCTGATGACACAGCGCTGGTGGCTGATTCATGTGTGAAACTGCAGAAGCTGGTGACTGAGTTTGGTAAAGTGTGTGGAAGAAGAAAGTTAAGAGTAAATGTGAATAAGAGCAAGGTTATTAGGTACAGTAGGGTTGAGGGTCAAGTCAATTGGGAGGTGAGTTTGAATGGAGAAAAACTGGAGGAAGTGAAGTGTTTTAGATATCTGGGAGTGGATCTGGCAGCGGATGGAACCATGGAAGCGGAAGTGGATCATAGGGTGGGGGAGGGGGCGAAAATTCTGGGGGCCTTGAAGAATGTGTGGAAGTCGAGAACATTATCTCGGAAAGCAAAAATGGGTATGTTTGAAGGAATAGTGGTTCCAACAATGTTGTATGGTTGCGAGGCGTGGGCTATGGATAGAGTTGTGGCAGGAGGATGGATGTGCTGGAAATGAGATGTTTGAGGACAATGTGTGGTGTGAGGTGGTTTGATCGAGTGAGTAACGTAAGGGTAAGAGAGATGTGTGGAAATAAAAAGAGCGTGGTTGAGAGAGCAGAAGAGGGTGTTTTGAAGTGGTTTGGGCACATGGAGAGGATGAGTGAGGAAAGATTGACCAAGAGGATATATGTGTCGGAGGTGGAGGGAACAAGGAGAAGAGGGAGACCAAATTGGAGGTGGAAAGATGGAGTGAAAAAGATTTTGTGTGATCGGGGCCTGAACATGCAGGAGGGTGAAAGGAGGGCAAGGAATAGAGTGAATTGGAGCGATGTGGTATACCGGGGCTGACGTGCTGTCAGTGGATTGAATCAAGGCATGTGAAGCGTCTGGGGTAAACCATGGAAAGCTGTGTAGGTATGTATATTTGCGTGTGTGGACGTGTGTGTATATACATGTGTATGGGGGGGGGGTTGGGCCATTTCTTTCGTCTGTTTCCTTGCGCTACCTCGCAAACGCGGGAGACAGCGACAAAGTATTAAAAAAAAAAAAAAAAAAAAATATATATATATATATATATTTTTTTTTTTTTTATTATACTTTGTCGCTGTCTCCCGCGTTTGCGAGGTAGCGCAAGGAAATTGCATTTTAGCACCATCAAATTAATCAATTCCAAGATATTGCACAAGTCCAAACTAAGACAAATTTTGTGAAGGAGAGTGAACAGAAGTGTTTGAAGTGGACATATCAGCAAAAGAGTGAGTAGGATTAAAACTTGAAGACAGAATAACATTCATGGTGAAAACAAAGAAAGTAGGTGATAAAACAGAACCCTGAGGAGCACCACTGTTGATTGGATAAAAGGGGAAGTCACTCCATCAATGACTGCTGCATTAGATATGCAGGAGAAGGACCTATGTATTACAGAAGAGAGAGAAGCAGATACAACAAAGTGAAGTTTAGAAATACACTGTCAAATGCCTCAGGGATTATTAGGGTCACATTTCACAAATCATTACTTTGTACACTTATATCTATTACCTTAACTCTATCATGAGGGTCATTAAAAAGACGGCATCTGCGTAGAGCACTAAGCACTGGATCTGTATGATCATCAGAGACATTGTGTGTGGTGATGGGAGGTAGTGACTTTCTCTGTGCTGCATAAATACAGCGCTTTAATCTCACCATCTCTTCTTTTAGAAGCAACTCATTAGGTTCTGGGAGACGCCCTCTATAATGAGAAATAACATGGAATCAATAGTTATGAAAAAGCAAATTGCTGTATACAGAAAAATTGAAAAAACAAAATGTGGAAGGCATTAACCAATATCTTCATCTTTTTATATGCAATCTTGAAAACATTCCCATACACATGGAATAGCATAACTGTTCAGCCCTAGTGACTATTTAAACATAACCTGAACTTGTAAAGAGTGAGATGAAGTCAACAGTACTCCATAATAGCAAACCCTCAGCATAATCATTCATTTGGACTGCTAAAATGATACATCTGGTGAATCTTGAGTCTCCAATTGCCCTTTCATTAACTATGAAATATTCGTAGCTCATTTTCTTTAACTATTCATTCATTTCTACTATACAACTTCTAACCATGTGCATCTCTAACTCTGCCACATCTATTCTTATTCTTTCATTTATCCATCTCCTGTTAATGGTGCTTTCTACACTTGACAAAACAATCCTCCAAGGATTTTGAAAATCATAATGAATTCATCAGTACAATTAATGCATGCATTAAGGCCTCTGTATAATACCCTAGTTTGTGTTATACTGTTGGACTGCCCATTGCATCTTTGTACAATGTCACATGGGACCCCAATAGGCCTCCTGTATGGGCCTCTGTAGAAAAAAGTTTAATTCTACATAATGTTTGTACAGTAAACCCTCGATTTAATGGATCTTGATATAACAGATTTCTGATTTAATGGACCAGGCAAATAATAATACATTATAAAAAAGAATTAAAATTCTCAAACACTACACCATGTGCATTTCATATCACACTTCTATTTGGTAGCATGGGTGTATACTAGCTTTGTTACAGTCTCAGTCTGCCTCAAGCTATCATGTAGTCAGGTTGTATACAAAGAATTGTGACTTTATCAAATAATTTTGCAATCCATACAATTCAAAATGGCATCAAGTGACAGAGGAGTTAAAAGAAAGCATGCAAACTGCATATTGCATTACTGTGCATTACATTAAAAAATATATATATATATATATATATATATATATATATAAAATATATATATATATATATATATATATATATATATATATATATATATATATATATATATATATATATAAAATATATATATATATATATATATATATATATATATATATATATATATATATATATATATATGGATTGCGCAAAAGATGCTTGTGGCATGAGAAGAGTGGGAGGTGGGCTGTTTAGAAAGGGTAGTGAGTGGTGGGATGAAGAAGTAAGAGTATTAGTGAAAGAGAAGAGAGAGGCATTTGGACGATTTTTGCAGGGAAAAAATGCAATTGAGTGGGAGAAGTATAAAAGAAAGAGACAGGAGGTCAAGAGAAAGGTGCAAGAGGTGAAAAAAAAGGGCAAATGAGAGTTGGGGTGAGAGACTATTAGTAAATTTTAGGGAGAATAAAAAGATGTTCTGGAAGGAGGTAAATAGGGTGCGTAAGACAAGGGAGCAAATGGGAACTTCAGTGAAGGGCGTAAATGGGGAGGTGATAACAAGTAGCGGTGATGTGAGAAGGAGATGGAATGAGTATTTTGAAGGTTTGTTGAATGTGTCTGATGACAGAGTGGCAGATATAGGGTGTTTTGGTCGAGGTGGTGTGCAAAGTGAGAGGGTTAGGGAAAATGATTTGGTAAACAGAGAAGAGGTAGTAAAAGCTTTGCAGAAGATGAAAGCCGGCAAGGCAGCAGGTTTGGATGGTATTGCAGTGGAATTTATTAAAAAGGGGGGTGACTGTATTGTTGACTGGTTGGTAAGGTTATTTAATGTATGTATGACTCATGGTGAGGTGCCTGAGGATTGGCGGAATGCGTGCATAGTGCCATTGTACAAAGGCAAAGGGGATAAGAGTGAGTGCTCAAATTACAGAGGTATAAGTTTGTTGAGTATTCCTGGTAAATTATATGGGAGGGTATTGATTGAGAGGGTGAAGGCATGTACAGAGCATCAGATTGGGGAAGAGCAGTGCGGTTTCAGAAGTGGTAGAGGATGTGTGGATCAGGTGTTTGCTTTGAAGAATGTATGTGAGAAATACTTAGAAAAGCAAATGGATTTGTATGTAGCATTTATGGATCTGGAGAAGGCATATGATAGAGTTGATAGAGATGCTCTGTGGAAGGTATTAAGAATATATGGTGTGGGAGGCAAGTTGTTAGAAGCAGTGAAAAGTTTTTATCGAGGATGTAAGGCATGTGTACGTGTAGGAAGAGAGGAAAGTGATTGGTTCTCAGTGAATGTAGGTTTGCGGCAGGGGTGTGTGATGTCTCCATGGTTGTTTAATTTGTTTATGGATGGGGTTGTTAGGGAGGTAAATGCAAGAGTCCTGGAAAGAGGGGCAAGTATGAAGTCTGTTGGGGATGAGAGAGCTTGGGAAGTGAGTCAGTTGTTGTTCGCTGATGATACAGCGCTGGTGGCTGATTCATGTGAGAAACTGCAGAAGCTGGTGACTGAGTTTGGTAAAGTGTGTGGAAGAAGAAAGTTAAGAGTAAATGTGAATAAGAGCAAGGTTATTAGGTACAGTAGGGGTGAGGGTCAAGTCAATTGGGAGGTGAGTTTGAATGGAGAAAAACTGGAGGAAGTGAAGTGTTTTAGATATCTGGGAGTGGATCTGTCAGCGGATGGAAACCATGGAAGCGGAAGTGGATCATAGGGTGGGGGAGGGGGCGAAAATTTTGGGAGCCTTGAAAAATGTGTGGAAGTCGAGAACATTATCTCGGAAAGCAAAAATGGGTATGTTTGAAGGAATAGTGGTTCCAACAATGTTGTATGGTTGCGAGGCGTGGGCTATGGATAGAGATGTGCGCAGGAGGATGGATGTGCTGGAAATGAGATGTTTGAGGACAATGTGTGGTGTGAGGTGGTTTGAGCGAGTGAGTAACGTAAGGGTAAGAGAGATGTGTGGAAATAAAAAGAGCGTGGTTGAGAGAGCAGAAGAGGGTGTTTTGAAATGGTTTGGGCACATGGAGAGAATGAGTGAGGAAAGATTGACCAAGAGGATATATGTGTCGGAGGTGGAGGGAACGAGGAGAAGAGGGAGACCAAATTGGAGGTGGAAAGATGGAGTGAAAAAGATTTTGTGTGATCGGGGCCTGAACATGCAGGAGGGTGAAAGGAGGGCAAGGAATAGAGTGAATTGGAGCGATGTGGTATACAGGGGTTGACGTGCTGTCAGTGGATTGAATCAAGGCATGTGAAGCGTCTGGGGTAAACCATGGAAAGCTGTGTAGGTATGTATATTTGCGTGTGTGGATGTATGTACATGTGTATGGGGGGGGGGGTTGGGCCATTTCTTTCGTCTGTTTCCTTGCGCTACCTCGCAAACGCGGGAGACAGCGACAAAGTATAAAAAAAAAAAAAAAAAAAAAAAAAAAAAATATATATATATATATCTATTTATTTATCTATTTTGCTTTGTCGCTGTCTCCCGCGTTTGCGAGGTAGCGCAAGGAGACAGACGAAAGAAATGGCCCAACCCACCCCCATACACATGTATATACATACACGTCCACACACGCAAATATACATACCTATACATCTCAATGTACACATATATATACACACACAGACACATACATATATACCCAAGCACACAATTCACACTGTCTGCCTTTATTCATTCCCATCGCCACCTCGCCACACATGGAATATCATCCCCCTCCCCCCTCATGTGTGCGAGGTAGCACTAGGAAAAGACAACAAAGGCCCCATTCATTCACACTCAGTCTAGCTGTCATGCAATAATGCCTGAAACCATACTCCCTTTCCACATCCAGACCCCACACAACTTTCCATGGTTTACCCCAGACGCTTCACATGCCCTGATTCAATCCACTGACAGCACGTCAACCCCGGTATACCACATCGATCCAATTCACTCTATTCCTTGCCTGCCTTTCACCCTCC